>NC_083327.1:16639172-16764649 GCF_963455315.2 Globicephala melas | reverse complement strand
CCCATATAGGTCATTACAGAATATCGAGTTCCCTGTGTTATACAGTAGGTCCTTGTTGATTATCTATTTTATACAGTAGTGTGTATATGCTAATCCCAACCTCCTAATTTATCCCTCCTCCCACATTACCCCTTTGGTAACCATAAGCTTGTTTTCTAAGTCTGTGAGTCTATTTCTGTTTTGTAAATAAGTTCATTTATATAATTTTCTTAGATTCCACATATAAGTGATCTCATTACATATTAGATACAACTTCATAAATTATTAGTGAAACAAAAATGCCATGTGTAAAGATACTAGAAACACGTCAAGATAACGTCTAACTGTGTTTTCATGTTGTTTGGGGCATAAGTGCCTTGCTTTCCTAGTTTATTTACTTGTAAATAATTTAATTAATTTAACAATTTTAGTTTGATTTGGTTCTGTTTCTGTTTCATTGGAAGCACGTTCAGCTCCACAGTCAGGCATCGTCCTTGTGGGACACGTCTGGGAGGGCAGGTAATGGCCATTTGTCCCTCTCACTTCTTTTTCAAGCTTCAAGTCAGCAGGCAGAGGGATGAGGCAAGCGATAAGGCCCAGTCTTTCAAACCCCTTCTGAGACCACTCATGCTGGCGGCACCGCCAGGAAGAGCTGCTGGTGCCCTGGAGAAGGGCAGGGAGCTTCCCATTTAGAAACAACTCTGTGAATCCCCCCAAAGGCCATTCTTCTCCCAGCAACCACCAGAAAGGGCAGGGACAGAAACAAGGAAATCTCTGTTTAAATTCAGTGCTTGTTCCAAATGTCACTTCTGGTGATATAATTTTGAAAGAAGAAAATCAATTATGATGGAAGTTTAATAACTTACAGAAGACAGGTGATTAAAAAGAAGTACAATAGTTTATCATGCCAAAACACCCTTCAACATTCAGAATTCAAAGCACTTTTCAGTCCTGAACTGAGTATAAATCTGATACCCACCAGGCTTCTTGGCCTTCCCCAATCAATAGAAATTGACTAGAGGCCAGACAAGAAATTCAGGCAAGGCTTTTTATTGGGGCCCCTGCTGCAGCAGGGGAGTGAGAACAAACAGCAGGTTCCCTTGCTCGCTGGCTAAGGCGGGTGGGGCGAGCTTGTTCCTTATATGAGGTCAGGGTAGGGGTGTGTCCAAGGGTCAGGCCGGAGGGGTGTCTTAGGTGTTTTGCCCATCCCTTAGGTGGTGTTGAGTGCAGTGGGCATGTGCAGTACTCTGCTTTTGCTCCCGACACCCTGTTTTTGCTCCGGGCTCTACAGAAGCGGCAGTTGAGTATTTTGGTCTTTTGTACCTTTTTGTCCATAATTTGCCCCAGCTGAGCATGCATGCAGTTATTTTTAGTCCCATACAATTTCTTTGTATTTTGTTGCTCAAGGAGAGGTGTGTCCATGTGCAAGCACTGCAGCACTGCCGCAAAGGGTCCAAGGTCCCAGGCCTGTCTTAGTTCCTATCGCACAAAGAGATTTGGAACTTCATGGTTGTAAACTTCTTGATCTTATCCATGCTATGAGAAATACACAAACCTGTTTTTTTTTAATACAATGCATTAAAACTTTTATTTGTGAATACCATAATATTTGCACAGAAATTTCTCACAAACCTTACATGGTTTCAAAAAAAATAGTTAATTGGAATGAATATTGTGCTTACAATGAGACTTCTTGAAAGGTAGATCTTTCACTTCTAAATATATTTTCATTATTCTTGCAAGGTACTTTAATCATAATTAGAATCTTTTAATGTTATTTTTAAATCTTTATTTTCTTACAGCCTTTGTACTAAGGCTTTTGGAGCATTTTTAATATTACGTGATGATATCACGTTACATTAATCTTCAAAGCAATTGCAAAGAATCTATCAGTGACAAGGGATGTCAGCTTGTTTTATGTTGATATCTTTTTGTTGTTGATGTCCAATTAAAAGCAACATACAATAAAAAAAGTAAGTTATTGATCTTGAATAATGAGTCACTTTAGATCTTGTTTTATTGAATATCTGTCTCATCTCCATACTGAGCATTGTTCCTCATAATCCTGAGTACTCAAAAAGTAATTGTTTATAGTTTCGGTTGTGTTACACTCTCCACTCATCATTACATCATACTGTTTGATATTATAACTACTGTACTAGGATATATTTCTCTCTATTCTTTCTTAGCCTTATTTTTACCCAAGCTTTTTAGTTACTAAACTTTTAAAACCAGTATCTTTTAATTCTGAAACCAAATCAATGCAGACAGTATTAATTTTCCACTGTTTATATATTGTGATTTTTGAAATCTATAGCCACAGTCACCACTAAAAAGTAGTATTTTAAAAGGCAAATGACCCATTGCTGTATCTCACAGTGCCTGATCTGATAGCCAGTGGTATTCTTCCATAGTTTATGTGGGCAAGAGATAGGGGGCATAAAAAAAAGTGAGAATCCTAAGTCAGAGAAACTGGGCTCTAATTCTGATTTTGTGACTTAACAGCATTATGACATTAGGAAAATTCTGTTTTTGCATCTGTAAAACCAGAATAATACATCTTGCCTCACTGAGTTGTTTTGAGGGTTATAGGAGTTATGATTGATTATTGTGTCCAACACTGTGTGGTCAATAAATGTTAACTTTCTTTCCCTCTCTTCAGCCCCAGTGTCCTCATCTATAAATCAGCAATAATAATATCTTTATTGCCCAGTGGTATGCTGGAGCTGGCTCATACCAGCTCACGAGAGCTGCTTGTTAAATTTTTAAGACCTTCGTAAGCCTGTTTTTTTTTTAACACAGTCGATAATAAATATTAAATTACATAAATTTACAATTAAATAAACTATATTAAAAACAAAGGCAATAAATATTCAAACTCATCACTTCATAAGTATTTTACTATTATCATGCTCCTAAGGTTATGTAGGTGTGTTGGTAATCAGTGTGGTGGAAATATTATATAAACAACACCGCATTCAGTGAAGTCATTATATTGGAAGCTTGGAATTACAAATGCTTTAAATCAGGGCTTTTTCCCACTAGAGAGCTGATTGCTAAACATTTATCAGTACTATGCATATCTACCTGGTTTTTAAATGGAAAAGCACTCCACACATATAATTTTAGAAGTTTATTCTAAGTTTGGAGTTCTAATATTTCTCCAATGTCATGTTGAAAACATTGAGGAACAGATGCTGCTAGTGATCATGGCAACATCAGTAGTTAATAGCACGCTGAGTATGTACCTTGGGGGAAGGTGGCCCTGAAGTCTGGGTGTGCAAAATGATTGGATCCTTGTATTCAAATAGATATTAACCTAAATGTCCGTCAACAGATGAATGGATAAAGAAGATGTGGCACATATATACAATGGAATATTGCTCAGCCATAAAAAGGAACGAAATTGAGTTATTTGTAGTGAGGTGGATGGACCTAGAGTCTGTCATACAGAGTGAAGTAAGTCAGAAAGAGAAAAACAAATACCGTATGCTGACGCATATATGTGGAATCTAAAAATAAAAAGGTAGGAATAAAGACGTAGACATAGAAAATGGACTTGAGGACAAGGGGAGAGGGAAGGGTAAGCTGGGACGAAGTGAGAGAGTGGCATGGGCATATATACACTACCAAATGTAAAATAGATAGCTAGTGGGAAGCAGCCACATAGCACAGGGAGATCAGCTCCGTGCTTTGCCATGACCTAGAGGGGTGGGATAGGGAGGGTGAGAGGGAGATGCAAGAGGGAGGGGATATGGGGATATATGTGTGCATATGGCTGATTCACTTTGTTGTACAGCAGAAACTAGCACAGCATTGTGAAGCAATTATACGCCAATAAAAATGTATTTTTAAAAAACAGATACTAAACGTATAACAGTAATCATTTGCCAGGCATGGATTTCAAGAAGTAAGCCCTGCAAATGGCACTAAATATCATGTAGTCTCTCAGTCTAATTATAATCTGTAATTCAGTGCCTCCATTTTTAGAATAGACTTGACAGTACTTGCATGTTTATTCTCTACAGTGTCATGATGTGCATTTATAAGGTGTCTTTTGATATAGAGGTCAGTGAATTGTGTAAATGATTATTTCTGAGCAGTTACAGCCTTAAACCTAATTCCATGAGACATAGAAGCTCCAATGAAGTCAAAGGTTTTTACCCCCGAAAAATATACTTTAATTATTTAAGACTATGATATCCACAAAAAATGGATTTACTCAAAAGTTCCAAGAAAAAAAATAATAAATTTAGACTTTAAAATACGTACTAGTGATGGAGTATTCCCATATATTTTTCAATTATTATTTAGAGTATTTTTCTTGTCAGTGCTGTTTTTAAAAGCTCTTAAATCTCATAAACCTGTACTTTGAAGAAGCTGTTTGCACCTAAACCCTTTTTCATTTTGAAGTAGCGAGTTGAATCTGTTAAAAAGGAATCTCAGCATGCCAACTTTGAAAGAATAAGAAATGACAAAGTGTAATGTTTGGGGAAAATACTATAAATTAGCCATTTTGAAAATAAAATCTGGAAAATATAAAGAATAAAGAACAAGTTAATATTTGAATAATATTTCCAGCAATGATTTATCTCTCTTACACTAAAACTCATTTTTTTAATCCAAGAGATTAGCTTCTATTACAAATTACTTTATTACAAAGAAAGTTATTCTAATCTGATTATGTAATTTGAGAGATAATTATGAGAAAATCACATTTTATTGTTAAATTTCCTAAATTTTATATTTTGCTTTTAAATTAGTAAATCGTTTTTCTATCCACATATTTTTCCTGTGTTAGTACACAGTGTTCTTTTTAACTTTACAATTATGAGATTCAGTTTCGTCTCTATTGCTTACTGATCATGAATAAATTAATAAATTAAATAAATTAATATAATACAATTAATAAATGTATATATAAATAATAAATATAAATAAATTAATATAATTCTCCTGATTAGTTTCTTGCACTCATAAAAACTAGGAATAACAGAACCTAAGAAGCAGTTCTAAAAATGTTCATGTCAAGCAAAAGTTGATTTCCACAAATGTTCCTTTTGGAGATGATGTTAGCATTTCTCCTGACACTAATGCATGGTAGGGTAAACACACTGTACTGATACAAGGGTTCAAAATGTCAAAATACCAGTCCTTGTTGAGGTCATTTTAACTTGCCACTGAAACAGAGAACATAGAAAGAAATGAACATTCACAACACTAAAAACTGAGATTGGATGTATTACCTACATGAGACTGTGGAAAGAATCTATCCAAATTGTAAGGCATGGAGTAGACTATGAAAAATTTGGCTGCCCTCAACTCTCACTTGAAATAAAGAACATTTGGAAAATGGTACAAGATACTTTGAACCCCTCAACTCCACCCCATTTGTCACTGGCTTCAAAGAATGAGGGTATTTACCCATTAGAAAATAAGAGAGTCAATTTTCCACTTCCATCACAGCGCGCACGCGCACGCACACACACCGTATTCCAGTAAGGACTGGAGCCAATGGAGAGATGCCCTTGCCCTAGCACTTGCCCTTGAGAGAGGCAATTCTTCAGTACATTTTACATGTTCCTTCAAAAGTCCTCACTGGAATAAAGTCCCAGTGGTCCACAGTTGTAATGAACTCAAAACACCACCTTTATTGACTTTCTCTGCCTCACTCGAGCTTCTTGGGATCATACTTCAACGGAACTATCTAGTCATGAGTCCTTATGGCAGACTCTCTTTTCAGGGACACCCAAGCTAACAGGAATGTCCTACTTCCCCCTTCTTCGGCTTCTTTCTGCTTTTATTCACCCTTTGAGACTTAGCTCAAATATAACCTCCTCAGGACAGCCTTACCTGACTCCGCCACTCTGATTAGATTCTCTTTTATTATAACATTATAATTGCTCTGAAGTGATGGTTGTTTTATTAATCTGATTGTGGTAATCATTTTACAAAGTTTATGTGTAGCAATCATCGTAATGTGTGCTTTATACAATCTTATTTGTCAGTTATACCTCAATAAAGCTGTGGGGGGAGAACAAATTTTTTGAAATGTCAAGCAGTATTTTTCCTGCTGGGAATGTCGGTTTACTCCTATTTTTCAATCTTACTCAAAACCCCTTATTGCATAATTTATGAGCTACAGCAGCTTTTGACCATTGTTTTTTAAAATTACAAACTGCGAAACCCGTGGTGGCATTTTGCTAAATGGCCTTGTACATGTTGGCTTTTGAACATGTATAGAATAAAAGCACACAATAAAAAAAATCAAAATGCTCCCTTTTTTAAAAAAAAATTTATTTGGCTGTGCCAGGTCTTAGTTGCAGCTTGCAGCCTCCTTAGTTGTGGCATGTGAACTCTCAGTTGCAGCATGCATGTGGGATCTAGTTCCCTGACCAGGGATCGAACGCGGGTCCCCTGTATTGGGAGCATGGAGGCTTAACCACTGAGCCACCAGGGAAGTCCCCAAAATGCTCACATTTCTGTTGGAATATGTATGTGAGTGCTGGGTCACAATGTAAAATGTTTTGTTAAGTGAATTGTGGTTTAAAGTGTTTGAAAGTCCCTGCTCTAGGCTGGTGCTTCTCCCAAATGTTCGGGACCCTCAAATCATAATAGTTCAGCTAAAAATGCAGCTTTCTTGCCTCATCCCAGAAATTCTGATTGAATAGGTCTAGGGTGGGGCTCAGAAATTTGCATTTTAGAGGAACTACAAGTGATTCTCACTAAATCACTAATTACAGACACAGATGATAACACTTCTGGGGTTGCAGTGAAGGGATGTAAAGAATTGCTTGTCAGTTCACTTTTCTAGCATTGCAGAGGGCTTCCCCATGATCAGAATTGTGGAGAAGACCTTAATTCGTGATATGAAGCAGCGTAGGGCAGTGGTTAAGAGGGTTTGTAAAATGAGACAGACTCGAGTTCCAATCCTAGTTTGTCATTTACTAGTTATGAGATATTGGGACTCTCTTTTACTTTGTTTGTGTAAATGGGGTTAATAACTGTTCCTACTGCATAGAGTTGAAAGGATTCAATGAGATAAAGCAGCTTCTTCATGATAATAAAGGAAATATTAGCCATTGTCATCTTTAGGAATCACCAACATTTTGAGAAAAATTCTACTTGCTCACTTAATTTGACAGACATTAGTTGAGTGTGCAAAGAACCGTGCTAAGTGCTTTTAGAAATGCAAAGATGAAAAACAGCCCCTACTTTCATGGAGCTTACAATCTGACATGGTCATAGACTTTTACAGCAGAAAATAATCAGGTTACCCAATCGGGCTCTCATTTAACAGGTGAAGAAACTGAGACTCGAGAGCCTAAGCAAGTCGTCCATATAGTTAGTGGAGAAGTCTGAAGTAGAGCCCAGACACCTGACCCAGGCCAACATCCTTCCACCAGCCCAGACTTCACTTCATGGCTGGGAGCCCAGTCCTGACAGTGGTGTGCTGGTAAATGTAAACAGCCAGCTCTCTGGGCACAAAAATGTTTGTGCATACATTTATATGTAATTGTATTCAACCCTTTACTCATGTAAAGGATAAGTAACACATGGTCTACAAATGATAATGACATATGCAATACTCTATAAGGTAAATGCCGTATGACCAACTGATTCTCAGTGGATGTTTTGATTTTCCTCAATTCTTCTATCCATAGCCAACCCACGGTTGCAATTCAACGATGATTTGACTAATGGCATTGTATCTCAATCCACTAAATCTTTTTTTAATTGTGGTAACACACATATAACACAAAAGTTACCATCTTAACCGTTTTTAAGTGTACAGTTCAATAGTGTTAAGCATATTCACATTGTCGGACAACTAATCTCCACAACTTTTTCGTCTTGCAAAACAATCTCTGTACCCATTAAACAGCACCTCCTCATTCTTCCCTCTCCCTAAATCCTGGCAACCACTCTTCTACTTTTTGTTTCTGTGAATCTGACTATTCTCGATACTTCACTTAAGTGGAATCATACAGTATTTGTCATTTTGTGACTGGCTTATTTCACTTAGTATAATGTCATCAAGATCATCCATGATATAACGTGTGAAAAGATTTCTTTCCTTTTTTAAGGCTAATGTTCCATTGTGTGCACATACCACATTTGTTTGTCCATTCATCCATTGATGGACATTTGGGTTGCTTCCACCTCTTGGCTCTTGTGAACAGTGCTGCTATGAACATGGGTGGGCAAATATCTCTTTACAATCCTGCTTTTAATTCTTCTGTATATATACCCAGAAGTGAAACTGCTGGATCATATGGTAGTTCTATTTAAAAATTTTTGAGGAACTGTCCTGCTTTTTTCCATAGTGGCTGCACCATTTTACATTCCCACCAACAGTGCAAAAGTGTTCTCCCGCTTCTCCACATTCTCACCAACACTTATTTTTTGGTTTTTTGATAGTAGCCATTCTCATGGGTGTAAGGTGATCCACTAACTCCTTTCCCAATAAAATTTGTCATTAAATCTGACATGATCTACTGTTAAACTGTGTGAAAATTAATAAAGTAAAACCTCATTAAAATGGAGTCAGGAGGCCAGAGGGAGAAGCTCTCACGTCAATACAGATCCCAACAGGAAGAGAGATACTTTGCCTCTCTGGCAGGGAGTGATACTACTTTACTACCACCAGAAGGAGGAAGAAAGATTTTTCTCCTGCCTGACAACAGCCCAGCCAATGAGAGACTGTCACAACTCAGCCAATGAAAAGCCACTATACTTTGAGCTTTCACTTTCCTCCAATGGACTTTTTGTTTATGACAGCCCCACCCAACTTCCCCTTCTCTATAAGAGTTTCCCCTCCTGCGCTTCACCAGATTTGCATGTGGTTTGCCGTAGTTGCGTGTCCCAAGTTACATTTTGTGCTGCTCCTAAATAAACGCGTTTTGTTGGTAAATAATTTGCTGTTCTGTTGTTTTAAGTTAACGCTACATGGAGGTCCCACAGAGATCCAGAGAAGAACGCTGACAACTCCGAGGCTGGTGAGCAAACAGGTGTTGCTACCTTGGAGCCCACGGAACTCCTGCTTTCTTGCTGACCCTGAAATCTGAGGGTAAGTGTTTTTGCTGGATCCAAGCTCCACTCTTTTTGCATTTTGAAGCTCTTCAGCCTTTATTGAGGATCTGTTTAAAGCCTTTGTCCTTTATTTGTTAAGGCGTTGTTTGGGCTGTGAGTACTCACACTTCCGTTTCTTTTGAAATCAGGCAGTTCCTACTGTAACTGTGCTGGTATTTGACCTGCCGGCTATTAAAAATTATTCTTTGCTCTAGGGAAAAACCTCTGAAAAATTGGATCCCAGTTATCTAAATGTTTTGAGGTCACACACCCCCCTCCCAGGCCCCAGCCAATTTTAGTTTAAAAACCGTGGTGCCTCCTCGTGTTTATTTGATTTATGACTTAACCAAAAGTAACATCGATGGCCATTATGGGGCACTTCTGGACTCTCCAAACTTACCTTTCTTAAAATCTGTTACACCGTCACGGCTCTGAAATAGCCAAACTCAATTGGATGTTTATTTTGATTGGTATTTTGAGGCTTCCAACCATTATCAGGAGTCTAAAAAATTGCCTCTGTGCAGAATACGATAATTAAATTAATTGAGGTGAGCTGTTAAAGAAAGACAAAATGCCTTCCAAAGGCTCACGTTTGTCCCCCGCTTTCCTCCGTCTCAGGCTCCACCTCTAGTGCCATTTTCCTCCTTCTCTGAACCTAGCAGAAACTGCCCCTTTAGTGTTAAATCTTCTGAGGAGCCATATAAACCCCCAAGTACTTAGGTCCCCTGAACTAAGGCCAAACTGTGAGCTGCAGTTAAAGAGTTCCCTGAAGTAACCGAGGACCTCCCCACCATATGTCTGCTGAAGAATTTCACATAGTTATTCAAACCTACCAACATGGTTTCTCAGGTTTATATGAGTTAGTCCACATGCTTGCTGGTGAGGGTCAAGCCAAACACTGGATGAAACTAGCCCAATGGGAACATACTGGAAGGGATTAGAAAGGCAAACCCCTAACTTGTCAAGAGGCTGCAGCACTCACTGAAAACCCCCATTGAGCAATTACAGCAGCCTTTCCTAAGCCTGTTGATGGGAACAAAATTCAGGCTTGCGCACAAAAATCCGATGACGCTGTCCGTGACTATTGTAGTTGACTTCAGATTATTTTTAAAGAAAATCCTGTCTGTCTTCAGATGTTTAAGTCCACTGGGTTAGGCTTTAACTCCATGTTTATTAATGGGCTTAATCAGGACCTTTCTCTTTTAGTTGAAAGGACCAGGATGGAATAGGAAAGTATGTTCACTCCAGATTTAGTTAATTTGGCAAATCAGCATACTCAAACCCTGGAAGAGTCGCCAAAAAGACTGCTAAAATTCTTTGTCTTCACCTCTGGCAAATGAAGTTCCCTAAACAGAAGCAAAACCTTCCAGTTTCTGCTATTATTGCAAAGAGCCAGGACATTGGAAAAATGGTTGTTACAAATGTAAATGTTTCAGGTATCTTCAGCTTTCTAACCGGCCTTTCCAATGTCCTCCCATTTCTCAGTGACAGACTTCTGAGCAACTCCAGTCGCGTTTCCCAGTGCTCCTCCTTAGCTCAGAGGAAACAACTCTCCAGATGTGGAATGAATCTCTCTCTGTCCTAACGGACACTGGAGCCACACCACTTGGTGCTCAACCCCACTGCTATGAAGCAGCCCCTGCCTCGTAGTACTAAAACAGTTCAAATAGGGGGTGTCTGCAATGAACCTCAAGAGGTTCCTCTCTCTGAACCGATTCCCTTTTGTTTAGGCCCCTTGAGAGATGCACACCCATTCTCCTTAGCTCCTCTGCCCCTATCCATTTATTAGGTTTAGACTTCTTGGAAAAGTATCATGCCAGGATTTCTTTCTTCCCAAAGGGGGAAATAATTCTAGAATTTGACAGAAACCATCAAATTAGCCAACCAAGAGAATTAACCAAGAGATGTTAATTAATTAACATCTTTTTCTCTGCCTTTGACAGTACAGGAGCTGGTTCTGGAAACACTGATCATTTTTCCCTATTGAATCAGCTACCATCACCACCCTTACGGGCAAAATCTCTAATAATGGAAAAATTCACAGTGCACAAAAGATTCAAATAGATCTCAGAATCTCTCCCCAGAATTAGACAATACCCTATAAGTAAAGAAGCCCTTCAAAGAATAAAGCCCATAACAGAAGATTTCAAGGCTCAGGGCATCATCATCCTTTGCAGTAATCCCTGTAATACTCCTGTTTTACCTGTGAGAAAACCCAAGGGCCAAGAATGGAGGTCTGTCCAGGACCCCTGAGCAATACACAACGCCATTATCCCTCGACGCCCTGTTGCTCCTACTGACATCCATTCCCACTGGGAGCACATTTTCACTGTAATTGATTGATGTAGTGCATTCTTTAGTATTCTAGCTGGTAAGGCAAGTCAGTATCTTTTTGCCTTGGGAAAGATGACATTACACCTGGAGAAGAATGCCCCAGGATTTCACAGAAAGTCCATTTTACTTTTCACAAACCTTGAAAGCTGGTATAAAGTTTTCTGTGGGTTCTACTTAGTTACAGTATATAGATGATTCACAACATATAGATGCTCTCCTTCTTGAATCTGCTCACAGGAAGACAGCATCCACTTACTAAAACTTTGACTTAAGGTCAAAAGGGACATAAAGTCTCCAAAGAAAAGCTGCAGTCTGCTCAAACTCAGGTTCGATATTTAGAGCACCTGATCTCAGAACGGTGGCTACATCTGGATCCTGAGAACCTTCATGGCACCCTGAACTTCTACAAACCTAAACTAAGAACCAATTACAAGGTTTTCTCAGGCTAGCTGGTTACTGTTGAAATTGGAGTCCAAATTTCTCTCTTATGGCTCAGCCCCTCTATGCTTTATTGAAACCCAGCAAACCTGACCCCATTAATTGGGGAGGTCAAGATGACACAGCTTCTGAAGGCTTAAAGAAAAGCTTATTGAGACCACCTGCCCTTGGACATTCTAACTGTCAGCTTCCCTTTTCCCCTTTATATGTGAGAAGGAAGGGAATGCCCTTGGAGTACTCACCTGCAAACATGGGGACCATCATTGACCCATAAGGGTATTATAGTCTGACACCTGGTAATAATCTACAGGAGATTCCTCTAACCAATGCAGATTTTTCGTGGTTTACAGATGATTCTTATTTAACGGGAGAAAATGGTAAATAGAGTGCTGGAAGCTGTTGCAACTCCTTTTGATATCACTGAGGTAGCACCTTTACCAATGGCTACTTTGGCCCAACTCGCTTCATTATACAATCTTTTTTTTTTTTTAACATTCTTATTGTAGCATAACCTCTCCACAATGGTGTGTTAGCCTCTGCTCTACAACAAAGCGAATCAGCTATACATAGACACACATCCCCATATCTCCTCCCTCCAGCGTCTCCCTCCCACCCTCCCTATCCCACCCCTCTAGGTGGTCACAAAGCACCGAGCTGATCTCCCTGTGCTATGTGGCTGCTTCCCACTAGCTATCTATTTTACATTTGGTAGTGTATATATGTCCATGCCACTCTCTCACCTCGTCCCATAACACCCCTCCCCCTCCCCGCGTCTGCAAGTGCATCCTCTATGTCTGCGTCTCTATACCTGTCCTGCCCCTAGGTTCCTCAGAACCTTTTTTTTTTTTTTTAGATTCCATATACATGTGTTAGCATACAGTATCTGTTTTTCTGTCTCTGACTTACTTCACTCTGCATTATACATTCTTACTTGGGCTTAAAGTTTAGCCAAGGGCAAAATGACAAACATTTATAGCAATAGTCAGTATGCCTTTGGAGCAGCCCACAACTTTGGGAGGCTATGGAAACAACGAGGTTTCCTACCTCTAATGGGGAAGAAATTTTAAATGGCTCTTATATCCAAAATCCATTAGATGCCATACTCTACCCAGAAGCCTTGGCTATTATTGAGATCCCTGGGCGTGGCAGGCTTGACTCCCTAGAGGCTAAAAGAAACCACCTTGCGGATACTTGTGCCCAAAATGCTGCTCTCAAAGGAATTAACGGCCAAATTTCTGTTATGGTCCAAAGGGCTGCTCCCCAAAATAACAATCTAGAAAAATTGATGAGAAATGCCCAACATTTGATCCCAGAAACGGAAAAACAATATTGGAGATCTAATAATCGTTGGTTTGATAAAAAGAACTCCGGTTCAGGTTAAATAACAAACTGGTCCCACCAGGAATTCTAAGATTCGTGCTTCTTGCAATTGTACATGCATTGAACCATTAGTCCACTGACAAAATGATAGTATTCATGAACCAATCTGGTTGGGAAATACTAATAAAGACACAAAGAGTGCCTCCCTTGCTTGTCCCCCTGTCCAGAATACAGTCCGGGGAAACCTGGCTGCACTGCTCCTGGGTATTTTGAAATGCTGAATGGGCCATTCAAGGTTGGCAGATGGATTTCATACAGGTGCCCCCATCTCATGGATAGAAATATAAATATGTCTTACTCATGGTATGTATTCTCACTGGATCAAAGCTTTCCCTTATAGACAGGCTACTGCTTCTTCTGTGGCTAAACTTATGTTAGAAAATATTATTCCTACCTGGGGAACTCCTCTTGAACTTCAAAATGATTAAGGAACCCATTGTACTGGCCAGGTGTTATGACAAATCTGTGCTTTGGGCCAGTTTTACAACACTTTCACTGTGCTACATCCTTAATCCTTAGGGTTAGTCAAATGAACTAAGGCCAGTATTAAGGCCCAATTGATTTACATTTCTCTAATCTTAGCTCATGGAACTATACTCAAATTTTTTTTTTTTGGCTGCATTGGTTCTTCATTGCTGTGGGTGGCTTTCTCTAGTTGTGGCGAGTGGGGGCTACTCTTTGTTGTGGTGCACGGGCTTCTCATTGCAGTGGCTTCTCGTTGTGGAGCACGGGCTCTAGGCACACGGGTTTCAGTAGTTGTGGCTTGCGGGCGCTAGAGCGCAGGCTCAGTAGTCGTGGCACATGGGCTTAGTTGCTCTGTAGCATGTGGGATCTTCGCAGACCAGGGCTCGAAGCTGCATCCCCTGCATTTGCAGGCGGATTCTTAACCGTTGTGCCACCAGGGGAGTCCCATACTCAATATTTTGTAATAACCTATAAGGAAAAATAATCTGAAAAAGATATATATATATATGAACTGAATAAATTTGGTATACACCTAAAACTAACACTACTTTGTGAATCAACTATACTTAAATAAATTTAAAAAAAAGACCCACTTGGCAAAATTCCAAATACCCTGGCGAAAAGCATTGACATTGGTCCTTCTAACTCTCAGATCCACTCCTTTTGGAGCTTATAAACTCTCACCCTTTGAGATAATCATAAGACATCCAATGCAATTGGCTTCTGCTTCTTTTGACCCACCGTTGACAAAAGAAGATATACTTCGATATTGCACAGGTCTAATTGCTTCTGCTAAAAATAACAATGGTTAGAGTAATCTTTTCACATTGTGCTCTCAGGAAATGAAGACCTTAAGCATCACATCTTACAACCTGAATATTCCATCTATTGGAAAAGACACCTCCAGAAGGGCTCTCTTCAACCTCGCTGGAAAGGCCCCTATCAGGTACTGCTAACCAACCTTCTGGATTCTTATCTGAACTCATAGTCTCTGACTTTGCAACCTATAGGCTATATAATACTGAGAAAACATTTACTTCCAAACCGTTTCTTTTGAGGTAACAATACTGTTTAATTACTTCATGTTTATTCCTACAATGCATCTTCCCAAAGCATTTCTTTAATTCCTTCAGTTTTTAGTGTGTCCTCGCTATATTCACTATTCTAAGATACAGACTTTACTTTTAAATTGTATCTTATTGAAGTATAGTTGATATACAATGTTGTTATTTTCTGCTGTACAGCAAAGTGACTCAGGTACATATATACATTCTTTTTTTATGTTCTTTTCATTGTGGTTTATCACAGGATATTGAATATAGTTCCCTGTGCTATACAGTAGGATTTTGTTATTAATCCATTCCATATATAGTAGTTTGCATTTGCTAACCCCAAGCTCCCAATCAGTCCCTACCCCATTCTCCCCCCAACCCTTGATAACCACAAGTCTGTTCTCTATATCTGTGATTCTGTTTCTGTTTCATAGTTATGTTCATTTGTGTCATATTTTAGATTCTACATACAAGTGATATCATATGGTATTTATCTTTCTCTTTCACTGAATACGATAATCTCTAGGTCCATCCATGTTGGTGCAAATGGCATTATTTTATTCTTTTTATGGCTGGGTAATATTCCATTGTATAAATGTACCACATCTTCTTTATCCATTCATCTGTCGATGGACATTTAGGTTGCTTCCTTGCCTTGGCTATTGTAAATAGTGCTGCAGTGAACATTGGGGTGTGGGTATCATTTCAAATTAAAGTTTTCTGTGGATATATGCCCAGGAGTGAAATTGCAGGATCATGTGGTAACTCTGTTTTTAGTTTTTTGAGGAACCGCCATACTGTTTTCCATAGTGGCTCCACCAATTTGCATTCCCACCGACAGTGTAGGAGGGTTCCCTGTTCTCCACACCCTCTCTAGCATTTGTTGTTTGTAGACTTTTTGATGATGACCGTTCCGACTGGTATGAGGTGGTACCTCATTGTGGTTTTGATTTGGATTTCTCTAATAATTAGCGATGTTGAGCATCTTTTCATGTGCCTGTTGGCCATCTGTATGTCTTCTTTGGAGAAATGTCTATTTAGGTCTTCTGCCAATTTTTCGATTGGGTTGTTTGTTTTTTTTGTTGTTGAGTTGTATGAGCTGTTTGTGTATTTTGGAAATTAAGCCCTTGTTGGTCACATCATTTGCGAATATTTTCTCCCAATCCATAGGTTGTCTTTCGTTTTGTTTATGGTTTCCTTTGCTGTACAGAAGTTTGTAAGTTTCATTAGGTCCCATTTGTTTATTTTTGCTTTTATGTCTTTTGCCTTGGGAGACTGACCAAAGAAAACATTAGTACAATTTATGTCAGATAATGTTTTGCCTATGTTCTCTTCTAAGAGTTATATGGTGTCATGTCTTACGTTTAAGTCTTTAAGCCATTTTGAGTTTATATTTGTGTAGGATGTGAGGAATTAACTTCATTGATTTACATGTGGCTGTCTAGCTTTCCCAACACCACTTGCTGAAGAGACTCTTTTCTCCATTGTATATTCTTGCCTTCTTTGTTGAAGATAAATTGACAGTAGGTGTGTGGGTTTTTCCCCAGGCTCTCTATTCTGTTCCATTGATCCATGTCTCTTTTTGTGCTATGCTGTTTTGATTACTGTAGCTTTGTAGTATAGTCTGAAGTCTGGGAGGCTTATATCTCCTGCTTTATTCTTTTTTCTCAGGATTGCTTTGGCAATTCTGGGTCTTTTATGGTTCCATATAAATTTTAGGATTATTTGTTCTAGTTCTGTGAAAAATGGCATGGGTAATTTGATAGGAATCACATTAAACCTGTAGATTGCTTTGGGTAGTATGGCCATTTTAACAGTACTCTTCAAGAGCATGGGCTATCTTTCCATTTCTTTGAATCATCTTCAGTTTCCTTTATTAATGTTTTATAGTTCTCAGCATATAAGTCTTTCACCTCCTTGGTCAGGTTTATTCCTAAGTATTTTTTTTTTGATGTGATTTTAAGAGGGATTTTTTTTTTTTACATTCCCTTTCTGATATTTCATTGTTAGTGTAAAGAAATGCCATCAATTTCTGTATATTAATCTTGTTTCCTGCTACCTCGCTGAATTCATTTATCAGTTTGACTAATTTTTGTGTGGAGCTTTTAAGGTTTTCTATATATAGTATCGTATCATCTGCATATAATGACAATTTTACATCTTCCCTTCCAATTTGGATACCTTTTATTTCTTGTCTGATTGCTGTGGCCAGGACTTCCAATACTATGTTGAATAAAAGTGGTGAGAATGGGCATTCCTCTCTTGTTCCAGATTTTAGTGGGAAGGCTTTCAGCATTTTGCCATTGAGTATTATGATGGTTGTGGGTTTGTCATAAATAGCTTTTATTATGTTGATATATGTTCCCTCTCTACCCATTTTGGTAAGAGGTTTTATCATGAATGGATGTGGAATTTTATAAAATGCTTTTTCTGCATCTATTAAGATGATCATGTGGTTTTTGTCTTTTGTTGATGTGGTGTATTACACTGATTGATTTACATTATGTTGAACCATCCTTGGGACCCTTAGATGAATAAGATACAGACTTTAGAAAGATGTCTGAGACAGATCCCTCCTACCCTTCCTTATTACTCTAATGGGACAACAATAGGTTTCCTGTCTGTGTACTTTCCCTGTGATGGGGGACATGACACCCAGGAAAGGTCCTTCCTGGCATTGAGAGATAAAAAGCCACTGAGTGCTAGTTAAAACAAACAAACAGACTCTTGATCAGCAGTGCTTTCAGAGAAAGGTCTTGATCAAAAGGGAGAAATGTGAAAATTAATAAAGGAAAATCTCACTAACATGGAGATGGGAGGCCAGAAGGGGGAGCTGTCATGAATATACCACTCAACACCACTACAGATCTCAACAGAAAGAGACGTACTTTGCATCTCTGGCAGGAAGTGACACTACTTTACTACCACCAGAAGGAGGAAGAAAGATTTTTTTTCTCCTTGCCTGTCAACAGCTCAGCCAATGAAAAACCACTGTACTTCAAACTTCCAGTTTCCTTCAGTGGACTTTTTGTTTATAACAGCCCCTCCCAACTTCCCCTTCTCTTCTATAGAAGAGTTTCCTCTCCTTTATTTTGCTGGACTTGCATGTGGATTGCCATATTTGTACATCCCAAATTGCAATTGTTTGCTGCTCCCGAGTAAACCTATTTTGCTGGTAAAATAACTTGCTGTTTTATTTATTGTTTTAGGTTAACTGTTTCTCAGTCCCATACAGATTATATTCATTACACTAAAATTTGTCTTAGTTTAGCATATTTATGTTGGAATTTCACTCACTTACCAAGAACGTGAGTGGTTATTTTGCTGAATCAGATAATAGTTTTCCAATACTGGAAGATTCTTCCCTCAGTTTTTTGTGCTATTCACAATGTAACAATTGCAAACAACAACATGCTTTTAGTTTAATTTGCATTATTAACATTTTCCTCATCACTTTTTTAAGTCTAGATGAGGGCTAGGCCAACTTATATCATGGACCCGATACTAAATATTTTACACTTTGTAAGCCACACTGTCACTTTCAAAATAATTCAGCTCTTCCATTGTAGTGTGAAAGTAGCCATAGACAATACATAAGTGAATGGGCAATGCTGTATTCCAATAAAACTTTATTTATAAAGATACGTGATGGGCAGGCCCTAGTTTTCTGAACCCTGGTCTAGACAATCAACAAAACAACAGATCATTAGCCCTGCTGCTTGCCGGTTTCCCTTGTGTCGATACTCTCACCATTGGCTACTTCAGGTTACCAACATGAAGTTATTGAAAGTGAAATCAGAAAGAGATGCACAGAAGCATGCTATTTATAGCATTCCTAGCATACAGATGCGATAGATATAAATAACCTCAACAGTACAGATACTAGTAAAATATAATAAAATAATTAGGAAGTGATGAATTCTGAGTATGTATTACCTATCTTTTTACTATCACTTATTTAATTGAAAGCTTATTTAATATAATTTTTATTAATAGCTCTAATTAAAAACTGGTTCACAAAATTCCTGAAAATTGAACAACTGGCTCTCACAAACCCCTGTTGGCCAGCTGATTCCAGACACCAGTCTCCTGCCAGTTCCCTCAGAGAAGTCAGAACCAATCAATGTCCTGCTCCTTGTACCCTTTCAAACTTTAAGAAAATGTTCTCTCCTGAAAGAGGTCAGAAGACTAAGTTCTATAAAAACACCTCCTCTTCCAGTTATTATTTAGACTGTCTGCCCTTAAGGTAATTACATTTCTGACCAAACCTGCACTGTCTTGGAACTTACAGAACCAAACAATTGCTCATGTGTTTGTATTGTGAGTCACATTTGGTCTAAAAGAATTCCTGTACTCTTTAGAAGTTTCTAAAATTACAGCTTTGCCCAGTCTGGGAACCAATAACTTTGGTAGAAAGTAAGAAGGATATAAGATAGCATGTGTGAACAGAATGAGTTGATCTGTATTTTCACTCAGCCCCAGCCTTCACAATGTAATCTTGAACAACAACTGATTTCATTTATTTATTTGAGTCTGTTTTCTCCTTTCTACAAACCAATGCTTGGTACTCTTAAAGTTTGTGAGGGCAAATATTGCTAAAGTGATTTGAGAACATTGGCTAAGGGGGTGTTGGAAATGTAGGTCATCATTTATCATCTGGACATGAATGTGAGGCATTAAAGATTGTAATTCCATGAACCTGACATAAACATTTTAAGCGCTGAAAAATGTGCTTAGATCATTAGGGCAAATTGAAACCACCAGCTGAAATTAGCTTTTTAAATTTTTATCTTCATTTCCTTCACCATGTTCTCCCTTTCTCCCTATGTCCTAAGTAATTGAGAGGTGATGGCTTAATTTACTCAGACATTTTCCTTTGTGTATCTTTTGGACCTGGAATAGACAGTCTGTGGCACCAAAAATCACCATTTCCGTGCCTCTCCTTTCTCTGCTCTTCCTTTCCTACTTGGTACTTCCCATCCTTTTTTCTCCCCCCATTCTTCTTTCTTTCACTTTACCTTTTTTCTTGCTTGCCGGAGTACATGTATACCCAAACAGTCCAACCTGCTATGACCTTTAAATCTGTTTGCGGTATTAAGTTACATAACAATATATATGCTTCTTCTTTAAATAAGAGGCAACCTAGATGTGAATGATCATTGAATCCATATTTATTAAGCCATTAACTTACATCATTCTTTTTCTGTTTCCAAGTTACTTCCAGGTTCTACCTCTCACTTTGCTATTGGTACATATACCAAAACAAAGCCCTCTAGCATTAATATGTCTCTTCAGTCGTAAAATATGGGGAAAACACAGGATGTGGGTACTGGAGTTCACTTTGGTAAAGCACAGCCTTTGCATGGTAACTCTAGTTCTCTGTAGTCTGTTGATCCCAATTGGGTTCATGCTCTAGTCTCACGAGAATGCCAGCTGACCCATGGGTCCTTCCAGAGCCTGACCTATCTCCCTGTTATGAAGACCCAGTGTGAAATCTGTATGCTTAATATCCCAGGTCTAATTATTCTTTTCTGGCATTGCATGTAATGGTAAATGTTCAAAACCACATCAAGTTGGGAAATATATTTCTCATTTTTAGTGGAACACTGTATTTATTTATACGGAAAAGCTTTTGTTGATGAGCATTTTGTTGAGGAAGGTAGCTGTGAAAGGGTTCTGCAACCCTGGGTTTTATTTGCCCTTTGTATGTGTATGGATTGGAAAGAGAAAACACTTGCTTTTGTATCTGCTAAGATTAGCTACAAGTAATTGTGGTGAGCTTTGCTGAAATTCCTCCTCCTAATGATGCAAACAGAAATCACAGAGCACAGAGCTTCAGGTTTCGGAGGTGACTCACAGAGTCTAGCAATCCATCTTGGAAGTCTTAGCAGGCCTATTTTGGGCTGTAGTCCACACATGGCAAGGCCGAAGAATCCCAGGTGTTCTGCCTGAGAGCAAAGTGAGAGCATGAGGATTGCCCTGCGAAGCAAGAACATGCTCATTAAAGCGGGTTTCTGGTGGGAGGTGGATCAGCCCGGCAGTTCTGCATTTCTCCTTGAGGTGACCCCTTTCCTTATTAGAGAGGGGTTCTGATGTCCAAATGCATCTGCGTTTAATGAGTTGCAGTTCACCAGGGACCCAGAGAGGGCAAAGAAGTACCTGCTTGGTGAACCGAGAAGAGTATACTGTTTATTTCGTGGATATTACACTGTTTAAATAATGTAAAAGTTTTTCTTTTGCGAGATCTTTCTACTCCATGGTAGACTGAAATGGCATATGTGAATATAGGAGACCTAGAGCTATGGGGTAAACAGACTAATCAAGTTGGCTGGATTTATGAATTCTCTTATGATAAAATCACTGAACTCTTTAAAATGGTGAGATCAGCAGGCATTCATCTCTCTATCTCAAAGGAAGATGGAATAAAATTAGAGAAATTCTTCTCACAGGTCTGCAGATGGTGGTTGGTTAATTAGGTGAAAAGATCTTTGAATAATAGACTAGGGAATTGGGCCACCATATTATTGTTTTAATCTGTCAGGTACTTATTATCAGCAAGAATACTTTGTCTTGCAGGACATTTTTTACTAAAATGGCAAATAAATGTGCATCTTGGTGAAATCAAAAGTGAGAAATTGTATGTAAAAAAATTGTGAATAGCAAAATGACTATATATGGCCAGAGAATAGAATTTTATACAAAATATGAAAGATGTGATGTCTATATAAGAATATGCATGATGACTACAGCAGTGTCAAAGCCCTCAAGAAACACCAAACGTGTATCAGAAGGTAAACTAAGCATTAACTTGGCATTAAGTGCCATGAGAAAAGATTTTTTTCCTTTGCCATATTTTGGAAGACTTTTCCATCATTCAAAAGTAAGTGTTTTTTTTTTTTTTTCTGCCAGTATTCTAGAAATAAATTCAAACACAGTTAAAGTGTATGAAAACCTTTTCCACTATTAGCATGAAAACTCAACTGCAAAGGAAAACTCTGTGCTTTCGAAATCGATGTGTTAAATATCTTTATAAAAAATAAATAAATATCTTTATAGAATCAATTACACATATAATGTACAATTATGTAATTTATGATGTAAATTTGCTTTCTTCTGTTCAAATAAAAGTTCTAAATCTTTGGGATTTTTTTTTTTTTTTTTGCGGTACGCGGGCCTCTCACTGTTGTGGCCTCTCCCGTTGCGGAGCACAGGCTATGGACGTGCAGGCTCAGCGGCCATGGCTCACGGGCCTAGCCCCTCTGAGGCATGTGGGATCCTCCCGGACCGGGGCATGAACCCATGTCCCCTGCATCGGCAGGTGGACTCTTAACCACTGCACCACCAGGGAAGCCCCTGGAATTTTAATATAAATACTCAACTTCCTATTTTGCTATGGATTGTGTAACTCTAGTCAATTCACTTAATTTTTCTTTGCTTCGGTTTCCCCACTGAAAAATGAGGATCATGAGATAGCTCGACCCTCTTTATCAAACTACACAGAAATCAGTTAAACTGAGCACAAGTAAACTATTGTATGATGTAATAAATGTATTACATAAAGGTATTAGTACTCTTAAATTTTTCAGTGATCACAACTGAAGAAAACTGCATAATTTTCTAATTAGATGAAATGTAAGTGTATGATCTAAGTCATCACTGAGCATGTCAGGTCGGCGGGGGAGGAAACTGATACAACAACATATACCACTTATTGTCTACTTTCGTGTGCCAAGCATTTTACATGAACTGTTTCATATGACTGTTGACACTTTGAGGTAAATACCACTATAAGACCTCCTTTATAAACGAGAAAATCAGGACTCACAAAAGCCACTTGCTATGTTCAATAGGAAGCGAGAGAGACCAAGATTTGAACCTAGTCCTCTTTTTTTTTTTTTTTTTTTTTTTGCGGTACGCGGGCCTCTCACTGTTGTGGCCTCTCCCGTTGCAGAGCACAGGCTCTGGACGCGCAGGCTCAGCAGCCATGGCTCACGGGCCCAGCCGCTCTGCGGCATGTGGGATCTTCCCGGACCGGGGCACGAACCCGTGTCCCCTACATCGGCAGGTGGACTCCCACCCACTGCGCCACCAGGGAAGCCCGAACCTAGTCCTCTTTGATGCCATAGTCCAAGTTCTTCATCGCACTGTGACTGCTTCTCCAAATTTGGTTCCCTGTTCACATGATCCAAGATTCTGCAATACTCAAAATACAAATGGAATGCTGCAGTAGTTGAAGTCAGCACACAATTTCTGAGATCTCCCTTTCCAAAATTCACACTGAAATGCACGCCCTTTGTCATCTAAATGAAAATAAACGTAGGAGAATCTGTCCCTGGAGCTAGTAGGTGGGAGATATGGAAACATTGGGTCTCCTGCTTTAATTATGTGGGTTTGATAAGATGCATTTTCTTTAGAGACGATCAAATATTTCTCATGCTATTCATGAAAGCTTCAAATAAAACAGTTAAACCAATATTCATTTGCCACTGCCAGGAAAAAAATGTAACCATGCATTACTTGGAAGTTTCTTTCATCTTTGGAGTAGTAATAAATATTTTTTCACCTCTTCCACACAGGGAAATGTTATGATGGTCCAGGAAAATGACGTTAGATGCATAAGTATTATGAATAATCAGTGTGGAATTAAGTAATATAAATAAGCTACCCACTGACTTCATGTACTCACCTAGTACACACTTTATCTAAACAAATACTTCAATTTTGGCAATTTTCCAAAACAATTATTTTAAAAGGAAATATAAATTAGATTAACTTTTAGAAAAGAGAAACAAATATACTCTAAATATTGGGGGAAATGATATACAATGGTTATTTTTTAATACTGATTTCTTGAAGAGGTACATTTGTTTATTGAACATAATTAGAAAATAATTTTTAAAACGTGTTTGTAGTATAAATTGCTATGGCTTTCAACTAGGAAACAACAATTTTTTCCAAAAATATATTATTAAATGTTTGAGCCTCCTAGAACAGGCTAGCTCAGTTTTCACTTCTTTGAAATATGTGTATTTTAAACAGTAAGTGTCACAGTGAGTTCAACTCACTTTTGGAAGTGTTAGGAGGATCCAATGAAGAGCTACTTAAACACCAGGGAAGAAACCAATTATTCAGAAACAACTACCCTATGTAAAAGCTTCATCCAAATAAGGAGTTTTATGCAATGTAAATGAACCCCTTTTACTAAATGTAGACATTTACCATTGTTATTAACACTTTATCCCCAGGAGGTACAATTTTCCCAATGCTAAGCAGTAACAGAAAAATGCACAATTATTCTTCCTAGAAAAAAAAAAAAACTGCATTCAATCTGTATTATTTTACTATTTTGCAAAAACACTGGAACATAAAGAAGAATACACCATATAAGATTTCACTCTACGTAAAACTAGTCTTCAGAAATATTATCCAGCCTGCCAGATGTTTTCCTCCCAGGTGTTTTCCTCCTTTATTATAAATTAACAGTAGTGATATAGAGGAGTTTGCAACTGTATTAAGTCTCCTGTTCCTCATGTGTTGGCATCTTATTTATTTGCAATAAATAAATGTATGTGTATATCTATAAACACACTAAAATTTGTACTTGATATCTTCTAACTGCAAAGCTGCTCTAACAGATACATTGTTTTTCCATTAAGCTAATTTCTATTACTCCATTCCACCTCATCTTGTAACTGACAGCCAAAGAAAATGAAAAGATTTGCTCTTGTTTGCTTTCATGAGAAAATGCCACTTTGTTAATGTTAAAATAATCCTATAATTTTCCAGTTCTTTTTAAGTGACTCCGGAGAAGTAATCCAAGATAAAGAAAAGTGTTGATAAAGTCTGGAAGCACAAGAGGGAACTATACAGGCAGGAAATGTCACTGCACCAGCGCTGCCTGGTGGTTCAGAGCAGGAGAGTTACGGGTGGAAACACACTCACGTGCACAGATGTCCTTGCACACACGTACACAGAATACACCGTCAAGCAGATTCTCCTAGTGTTATTTGGAACTTCTTCAACAGATAGCATTCTACACCAAAATGTGGCTAAATCAGACCTGCTCAGAAAAGCAGAAAGAAACGTCTTTCCTGGAGGAGCTCCAGTGTCTGAAGCCTGTTGCAGTTCTGGTATCAGATCAGTGAAGGTTCTCTTGCCCACTGCTGCCAAGGGAGCATGATTCTTTTTTTTTTTTTAATTTATTTATTTATTTTTGGCTGTGTTGGGTCTTCGTTTCTGTACGAGGGCTTTCTCTAGTTGGCGGCAAGCGGGGACCACTCTTCATCACAGTGCGCGGGCCTCTCACTATCGGGGCCTCTCTTGTTGCGGAGCACGGGCTCCAGACGCGCAGGCTCAGTAGTTGTGGCTCACGGGCCTAGTTGCTTCGCGGCATGTGGGATCTTCCCAGACCAGGGCTCGAACCTGTGTCCCCTGCATTGGCAGGCAGATTCTCAACCACTGCGCCACCAGGGAAGCCCGAGAGCATGATTCTTAAACCTTTGGAGTCAGTTACTCCTTCTCAAAATAAGGCTAATAATAGTCCCAAGCCATCACTTTGGTTTTACACAGCATCTCTTGGATTGCACCTCTAAATGCTTTAGGGTTGCCCAGGTAGGAACCATAATATGGGCTGTTATTGGTGGTATTAAAAGCTCAGAAACCCAGTGGACAGAGAATAGGTCGGTATCATCCTCAATACAATCTTGATCTTTTGGCCAACACCGTAAACACTGAATAAATTGATGTAAAATTAAATCTAGGGCAAGCCCCCATATCTTCTTAATAAAAGAAGTGAAAACTTGTGACGAAACATACTCACAATTTCAATACCGTCTCTAATTGCCTTTTGTTTACTCTGGCTTCCTCTAGGAGGTTTTGATGCTATCTTAATTATCACTGTTGTTTTATGCCTAATAATTAATGGTTTAAGGTTTGTACTTTTATCCTGAGGCAATTTTATAAAGGGAAGTATTTTTAACAAATCAAAATGTTACCCTCAGTTCTTCATCTTAGCTGGCTGCACAGGTGTAGTGGAGCGCCTGGCTAGGTTCCATTCCCCCTCTGGCAGTCTGAGAATACTTGTTATGAAGCCTAGTCAGGACCAAGAGAGCATCTTAATGGATGTCGGTGATGAGGTTCTCTGGCTGGCGCCATCTGTTCATGTCTGTATAGCACTGGTTACCAAAAGCTTGCTTGGGACTTCCCATGATACAAAGCCATAGACTAGGAAGGGGACGGGGAGGTGCAGGGCTCTGTTCCAGAGCAGATGCCACAATGGAGGGTTAGCGTGGGTGAGATGCTGTTTTGGATAATGCCTGCTACAGAGTAGATACTCATTGAATGCTCAGCTTAGGTTAAATCGCTTTGATGTGGGGAGGAAGAAGGGTGGTAGCTGGGGTTAAAAATGCTGTGCACTAGAAAACAAACTTATGCTTACCAAAGGACACTACTATAAACAAAATAAACAACAAGGTCCTACTGCAGAGCACAGGGAACTATACTCAGTACCTTGTAATAACCTATAATGGAAAAGTATCTGAAAAAGAATAGATAGACAAATAGATGACTGAATCACTTTGCTGTATTCCAGAAACTAACACAACATTGTAAGTCAACTATAACAGGAACAAGTTCCGTTCCAAGAGTATGTTCGTAAGTCCAATTTGTTTGTAAGCTGGTACTAACTTTGCAGTACCAGCTACGTCACCGCTGCTTTGACGCTTGCTTTTGGACATCCTGGGCTTGAAATAAAGATACTGTACTGCCGTACCCTATACAGTACTGTACAGTAAAGTATGCAAAAGCACAGCCACTTGTAGAGGATGCATGCACGTGACAATGCACGCCAGACACGGGAGCGAACTTACGTGATTGGACATGCAAATGCACATTCGCATCTTTGAAAGCCTGAAACTTGAAGGTTTGTATTAGGGGACTTACCGTATTTCATTAAAAAAAGAAAAGCAAGTGATACCCATGAGCCCATCAATCAAAGATCATCAGTGACAGCATTTTAGATATTTTTCTAGGCACTTTTGTTTATAGTGATCATATCAATTATACAAAATTTTTACGGTTCTGTATCCTGTTTTTCCCCCCACTTTAGATTAATGTAAAATTTGTTTTTAAATGCTGTACACTAAAGTATGACTAAATGTCTGGCATTTAACGAGCAGGCAATTGTGTATCAGATACCATACATCTTCCGTCATAACATCTCTTGGCTTATTGTATAATGGCATTTCCCTTCTTTCTTTCTTGGATATTTATTTCTTATTACTTCTCATTTGTAATGAGGGAATTTTTCCTACTATAGAAACTGAGATCTACATGCTAGTGAGGAAACAATAACAATTTGAGAATTTCAAGTGAAATGAAAATATCTTTAGGCCAGTAACTGACTTACCAGAGTCTGGCATTCTTGTAGCTTATAATTTAGGTATCACTTCCAGTTAAGATTTGTGGTGCTCATCGCTGACCTCAGACTTGATCTTTAAAAAAGACGAAACATGACAAATGAACTTTGACAGAAATATATTTAATGACTAGTTTGCTGACATCCACAGGTAAGGCAGAGAAAACTGCCAGTTTTCAAAAAAAAAAACTAATTTGCATCTTTCCTCAGGAGCTGCCTGGAGGGGTTAGTTCTGTGCAGGGGAAGGAGTCCTACACAGCGTGCCCTGCACCCATGCCTGGCTGTGCCTAACCAGTGAGGTAAATATTTACTTCCCTTCCCCTTTACTTGTGCAAGATGATTTTAGTCAAGGGGTGGGGAAAAAATCAGCTTTGCAGAAATAGCTTTCTGCTAAATGCCCAGAGTTCAGTATTTTTTTTTAAAAAAACACAACCTCTATATAATTATATCTCATCTGTTATTAGCTACGGAATTAGTTCTGCCTAAATTCCTTCCTTTCCCACTTCATGAGTGTTTATGAAAG
Source organism: Globicephala melas (assembly GCF_963455315.2). Classification (NCBI taxonomy): domain Eukaryota; kingdom Metazoa; phylum Chordata; class Mammalia; order Artiodactyla; family Delphinidae; genus Globicephala; species Globicephala melas. The sequence goes on along the minus strand of NC_083327.1, from coordinate 16,736,991 downwards.
ACCAGTAACTAGCCTGAATGTCTGCAAAATGATATCGAACACAAATCCAGCATTTGCAAGACAGGAGCTCACGTGTAGCTCCAAACAGAGCATTAATTACTTGCTAAGAGTATTTAATGACAATGACTGCACTTAAATATGTTCATAGACTTGGAAAAGATGGATTCCAAGTTTCCTTCCACACACAGATCCAAAATACGAGCTTGTATTTGATGTTTGGAGTCTGCAGCCTAGACTAGTTTAAACCCATTGGGGAAGAACATCAGGGCTATACAGTGATGAAGGGCACAAAAGAAAAACATTTTAGAAAATGTAACTAAGTTAAAATTTCATGCATTTTTGCAGTTGCAAATCGCTGAGTATTGAATGATGGCCTTTCCTGATCACAGCATTTCATGACCAGTTTACATGTGATTAAATTGATCTATCAGATAGTTTGCAGAATACATTTTTCTGGTTTGGTAACAGGAGCTTGGTAACAGGGGCAATTCTTTTTTCTGTTCCTCTAAAACCAAGTTATTAAAAATGTAGTCAGTGAACCAGAAGCATCAGCATTGAGGTTGTTCGTGATACAGAATCTCAGGCTCCACCCCAGACAACTGCCCTCTAGATGATTCACGTGCACACTACAGTTTGAGAAGCATTGATCTGAAACACAGCTACGCATCTTTCTTATAAAGAGATGGGTTTTTTAATTTTCAGAACTAATTATTAAAGTTAAGTCAAAAATGTTTTTTTAATTCTAAATTTTAAACATTTAAAATATTTTTAAATCAACTCACACTAGTATAACAGACTTCTAGCATGACTTTAATTTTTTTTCTAGAAATTCTCCCATACAGTTGGAGGTTTGTTACAATGGTCCCAAACAATGTGTAACAAACAAATTATGTTACAAAATAAGAGAATAATTCTTGATGACAAACCAAACAGCAACAGCTAGTTTTGTCTGATATAATATTTTTTAGTGGGCCAAGTTTATTATTTTGCCCTCATTTATCAAATACTTTGTGCCTTACATGCGGTATTTTCAGAATTTATGAAAACAGAATTATGCTTTAAATCGTCTGGCAAAATTCTAAAAAGTTTTGTTCAGAACAAGAGTAACGTCTACTGGATTGCTATTGTCTTTCTAGAAGTCCAAAGCCAAGTTGAGGTTTGCTCAGTTTTTACTGAGGAAGAGTAATTGCTCTGTTTACTCTGACATAATCTGCCTTCACTTTCTGAAATAAACTGAAACTCCTAATGAATAATATGCTTGTTTCCTGAAGAACATATTATCTAAATAATAATTTAGAGCTATGATATAACATTTTACTGCCAAATCATGAAGTCAGATTTATTTGGTTCACTTAACATAAGCCAATTACATATTTTGTACTTGTTTAAATATTATAATGCATCATCTTCAGTCTTTTAAAAAAAAATTCATTTCAGGAAAAAACCTAAAGGGTAAGTAGTGGTATGAGGGTAAAGGAACTGATGTTGATTAAATTGCTTCAACTCCTGGTAAAACTACAAAATAATTGCACATTAAAATAGAATGAGCATCTCTGATAAGAGTTCTTCTCATCTGCAAATGTCCATAAAAATCACATCTTTTCATTTTAAAGATGCCTAAATGAGAGTCAGTTAATTAAAGGGAAACTACCTTATGCAATTATAATTGTTAAGGAGTTATGCAAAGTTAACCAGCAGTGGTATAAAAGGCATAAAAATCTGTCCCTCTTTTTGTCTTTGTAAGTGACATGTTCTTGATGACAGGATGGAGAAAATTCAAAAGGAAAAAAGTGTAACCATGAGAAAGTATGTGTGTGCGTGTGTGTTGTGTGATATTCTTCCAAAAAAGCATAGTTTTGATTACAGTTCTCCCTACGCAAAAACCTTCAACTGCTCACTGTTTCTTTTGAATAAGTTCTAAACTCTTAAATATGCCTACAAAGCCTTCCATGCTTTTGTCCTAAACGATCTTACCAGTTACCTCCCATTACTCGCCACCCTCTCTTCTCTTGGCTCCAAACAAACCACTTGCTATTTCCCTGCTAAAACCTGGGTTTTTCCTTTCCACACTTTTGTTCACACTGTTTCTGTTGACTGGAATATTCTCTCTCCAGCACCACTTCACCCTACCCCAAACTGACTGGGGAAAATCCCACTCTCTCAGTTAAGATGCTTATAGCTTCTGGTAGCAGAATACTCAACTAACTGCTTTAAACAATACAGACATTTATTATCTTACATAGCAAGAAGTTCTGAGAAAGAGCCATGTGCTTTCTTTCATTCTACTTTGCTGTCTTTAGCATGTTGGCCATTGTCTTGAGGCTTGTTTCCTTATAGTCACAAGATAGTTGCCACTGCTCCAGGCATTCCTTCCTATGTCAACAGAGAGGAAGAAAGGAGTTCCTTAAAGGAGTTTTTTAAGGGAAGGAAAAGCTTTTCCAGCATGCACTTAGCAAACCTCTGCTAAGGTGCTAATTAAAAGGAATCATCCATGTTCATTCTCTAGCTTCAAAGAAGGCAAGAAATACAGGCATCTAGTACTTTCAGCCTCTAAAATGGGAGATGGGCTGTACTATCCAGGAGGAGGATAGGAATGGTGACCAACTGTTGCCTCTAGTCCTCCAAAGCCCTGATCTAATGACGTTGACTCCATGAAGCCCTCTCTGAGTCATCCAGTAAAAGTTACTTCTCCTTTGGTTTTGCACAACACTGTGTAGCTTTTATATTTACATTTTGCTTTGTATTCGAGTTATCTGTATGCTTGCCTCATTTCCACTATGAGAATGCATCAGTCCTGTCTTGTTCATGTTTTATTCCCATATCCTCTAGCATAGTCCTTGACCCTTAGAAAGTGTTGAATAAATATTTCCTGAACTGAAAACCTCACTAATTTGAACGACAGTTAGATGATTCACTTTAGCTACAGGGGGAAAAAGAAACATCATATCCGCCTCCCAAAAAAAAAACTTAGAACTTTCACCACATTTGCAATTAATACAAATGCTGCTTTTCAATAAGCAAAGTACAGAGGTAACAGTCAGAAACAAAATTAAAAATAGAGAGAGGCTGACCTTATCCTCTCTGCTGACAAAACAAAAACAAGCACAAAATCATCCTGGCAAATGTGCTGTTTTCTCAAGACTGGTCCACTAGCTACTGGATGAAGGAAGACTCCCAAGGGCTCATCCTAAAGGATCCCAGACTCAAGCCAACTTAGACCAAAAGGATCAGGGCTGCCTACCAGGGACAGAGCAATGAGCTAGGAGCATCCTGAGTTCCTGAGGATTTCATGGAGCAGGGCTGCCATATCACCTCTGGACTTCAAATCTACGAACTTGTAAGAGAAAGAAGTAAATTTACTTCTACTGAGTTTTCCGCCATTCACAACTAAGCCTAATCCAAATTAATGCACTCAATCTACCCTGCGGACTATGGTACTGCCAGAACCTTTGGAGCCGGTCAGGGCCTCCAAGAAGCCATTGCCATTAGGCAAGTCCTCTTGAGTTAAGCCTCAGCCCAGCTTCGAACTCGATTCAGTTTGAAGATGGGCCCAAACTAATTCCATCCAGTCATGTACCATCAACTCTCTGCACTCATTTCTCTTGGCAAAATGTTGGCTGCATATTGAGTTTCTCAAGCAAAACAAAGGATAGTAACAAATCGTCAAACATCCTAAGCGTCAACATTGCTGACTGTGTTTAGTTAAATGCCATTTTTTCCTAACACAAAGTCAGAGGATTGAGTGAGGCCTTCCCAAGGAAAAAGCAACTTACCTCCCTCCAGGGGGTAGGTGAGACATATGGAAAAATCTGATTTAATGGTTCTTTGCTTTTTATTTATGTTGCTATATCTTTTATTAAAGATCATCTGGCTAACACTGTGGCAACCTGCGCAAGCAAAACAGTCAAGTGTAGGGGAAGAAGAGGCAACGTAAAAATGCATTTTGTATTTATTCTAAATGTCAATTTAATTGAAAAAGTTGTTTCTTTGCACGGAGAGGTTATTTTGCTGATGCGACCAACAGAGTCAGTTAAAGTAAGCTGGTTTGTACACGAAGATGCAGATGGCTTGAAAAATATCCTTATCACAGCGCACGTCAGGGAGGGTTTACATAGACAGCAGAGGAATCCGTGAAGCTGGGCCTTGCTGAGAACAGTGGGATTAACACCCTGGAAGATACACAAGAAGGCCAGGAGCACTTGTTCTCAGTTTCTCCACCCAGAGGGCAACTGTCCAGCCAAGATTAAGCCGAAAAGACAGGATAAATTATTCTTAGCTCTAACAGGGAGAATTTTACAACCACTCTGATTCAAGTGATAAACACAGACCTCACATCAGATAATTAAGGTCCAAACATTGAAGAGAAGGCTTGAACTGTCTGATTTCTCTACATTGGTCTTATTATACTGATTTTCAAAACTAAGTTTCACTTTGTGGAAAAACATTTCCCCAGAATGGATGCAGCCAATCGCATAAAACTGATTTAAAGCCACAAAGGAAGTCTATGAACCCATCTAGATATTGAAAGTAAAATAGTGATACTATTTGTCTTAAAGAAAGTGCTGGTTTTTTAAGCTACTGTGATTTTTTTTTTCCATTTCAGATTTGCAAATGGAATTCTCACATTGCTCTCTTCCATATACAATATCTTATCCGGGGCCTTATATTTACCATTTCTTCACATACATTAAATACCATTGAAATGTAGTGATTTTGTGTTTATACTTTAACATCAAAAAATGAAAACCTAAGGACTTTGAAACTGAAATTAAATTATTTGGTGACTTATCCATAACCCCAAATACCATACTTGTTAAAGAGAAACCTGTTATATATAGTCTTAACTTCCCTAAGAATATAGCATTGTGGTTATCGTGGTATGTGTGAGAAGAGGAGCAATATAGCACAGTGGTTAAGACGTGGACTTCAGAGCCAGATTCAAATTCTAGGATCCCGGCTTCCAAATCTTAGCTCTACCGCTTACCAGCTATGTGAACAATGGGCAGGTTATTTAACTTCCAGAGTGCCTCGGTTTCCTCATCTATGAAATAATCCCTACTACACCCTCCCATTAAGAGGACAAAATAATTTAATGTTAATATAGCACTTGGTGCCAAAGCACTTTCTTAAGTAACACAAAATGTCTCTGCAGTTAACAGTAAAAAGCTAATTTAAAACTCTCTACCTATATGTGACCAACTTATTCTCAGGACTATTAGAACATAATACCACCCAACACTTAACTTGATTAGCCAGTATTAAATTATTAAGATTGCAGATTTGCTTAGGCAGTCTCTCTGGTGAATTCATTTCTCATTAGAACACAAATCGAAGGATAGAAAAGATGAAGAAAGGACAGAGTGTGAAGTACCCTGGCTGTTAGAGCCAGTCTCCTCCATTCATTCATTCATTCAAAGGTCAAAACCAGCTGGCCCTAAGAACTGACACACTAAATAGTGGCACCATCTTTCGACTTGATCAGGGAAACTTTTTCTTTTTGATTTGTGAGATAAAAACCAATATAAAGTACCATCTTACCTTAACTATTGAAACAGCCATGTATCTCCTGTCTCTCACTACATCACTGCCAGACAGATCTTCCTGGAGCAAAACAATAAGAGTCTGACTCCATTTTTGATGTTTGTTCTCTGAAACTTTCAAGCCCCACTCCTCCCTATTCATTTGTTGCCTCACATCTGGGCAAACCAATAAGAAGTGTGTCATGTATATAAATGTCAAACCACCATGTTGTATACCTGAAACTAATACAATATTGCATGTCAACTATACTTAAAAAAATTTGTTTTAAGGGCCAAGGATGCCATTACTCTGTTGGATAACTGCAAAATGGACCAACAAAGACTATGGGTTCTGTTGAGTGCAGAGATTTATCAACATGCCAAAGAGTTATTTCAAAACTGACTTAAGACCAGTGTCTCTCAACCCATTAAAGCAGTAATCACCATGGAGGGGCCTCTAACCCTGACAGTACTGAGTTGGGACTCTCTGTAGGAAGAAACTTATAAATATGAGCAGAGTACAGTAGAACCCTCCAGAGTATATCCAGTAACCACCAAGTAGAGGTATGGGGGACTTTGCTATAGGGCAAGGAATCAGAAATGAAACAGAGTTCAGCAATTTGACCCAATTGTGAATCCAGAATATACTAAAATAATTTATCCAACAGAGCACTGATTGGCTTTTGTGCCTCTACAACACTGGTTCTAAATTAATTTTAACATCAGCTAAGATGCACCCATTGGCCTTAATCAATACTGGTGCCCAAGTTACAATTACAGCTGGGGATCCCAGTACATTTAAACAATTACAGCTGGGGATCCCAATACATTTGCCTCCTTAGGTAGGAATAAACCTACCTAAGGAGGCAGAAAACCTGTACTATGAAAATTATAAGACACTGATGAAAGACACTGATAATGACATAAGCAGATGGAAAGATGTACTGTGATCTTGGATTGGAAGAATCAATATTGTTAAAATGACCATACTACCTAAGGCAATCTACAGATTCAATGCAATCCCTATCAAATTATCAGTGGTATTTTTCACAGAACTGGAACAAAAAATTTTTAGTTTGTATGGAAACACAAAAGACCCTGAGTAGCCAAACCATCTTGAGAAAGAAGAACAGAGATGGAGGAATCATGCTCCCTGACTGCAGACAATACTACAAAACTACAGTCATCAAAACAGTATGGTACTGGTACAAAAATAAACACCTAGATCAATGGAACAGGATAGAAAGCCCAGAAATAAACCCATGCACTTATGGTCAATCTATGACGAAGGAAGCAAAAATATACAACGGATAAAAGATAGTCTCTTCAATAAGTGGTGCTGGGAAAACTGGACAGCTACATGTAACAGAATGAAATTAGAACATTCTCTAACAGCATATTCAGAATAAACTCAAAATGGATTATAGACCTAAATGTAAGACCGGATTCTATAAAACTTCTAGAGGAAAAAATAGGCAGGACATTCTTAGACATAAATTGCAGCAACATATTTTTGGACCCATCTCGTAAAGTAATGGAAACAAAAACAAAAATAAACAAATGGGACCTAATTAAGCTTAAAAGTTTTTGCACAGCAAAGGAAACCATAAACAAAACAACCCACAGAATGGGAGAAAATATTTGCAAACAATGCGACCGACAAGGGATTAATTTCCAAAATATGCAAACAGCTCATACAGCTCAATATCAAAACAACAAACAACCCAACTGAAAAATGGGCAGAAGACCAAATATATATCTCTCCAAAGAAGACATACAGTTGGCCAAGAGGCACATGAAAAGACGCTCAGTATCGCTAATTATTAGGGAAATGTAAGTCAAAACCAAGATGAGGTATCACCTCACACCAGTTAGAATGGCCGTCATCAAAAAGTCTACGAATAGGGCTTCCCTGGTGGCGCAGTGGTTGAGAGTCTGCCTGCCGATGCAGGGGACACGGGTTAGTGCCCCGGTCTGGGAAGATCCCACATGCCGCGAAGCGGCTGGGCCCGTGAGCCATGACCACTGAGCCTGCGTGTCCGGAGCCTGTGCTCCGCGACGGGAGAGGCCACAACAGTGAGAGGCCCGCGTACCGCAAAAAAAAAAAAAAAAAAAGTCTACAAATAATAAATGCTGGAGAGGGTGTGGAGAACAGGGAACCCTCCTACACTGTTGGTGGGAATGTAAATTGGTGCAGCCACTATGGAGAACAGTATGGAGGTTCCTTAAAAAACTAAAAATAGAGTTACCATATGATCCTGCAATCCTGCTCCTGGGCATATATCCAGAGAAAAGTTTAATTCGAAAGGATACCTGCACCCAAATGTTCATAGCAGCTCTATTTACAATAGCCAAGATATGGAAGCAACCTAAATGTCCATCGACAAATGAATGGATAATGAAGATGTGGTACATATATACAATGGAATATCACTGAGCCATTAAAAAGAATGAAATAATGCTATTTGCAGCAACATGGATGGACCTGGAGATTATCATACTAAGTGAAGTATGTCAGAGAAAGACAAACACCATATGATATCACTTATATGTGGAATCTTAAAAAATGATGCAAATTAACTTATTTACAAAACAGAAACAGACTCACAGACATAGAAAACAAATTTATGGTTTCCAAAGGGGAAAGAGGGGGGAGATCTGCTGGCCACCTGGAGAGTGTGTGTGTGTGCGTGTGTGTGTGATTACTCAGGATGAACTTTACTTTATCCGTGATAAGGTCACCATAACATGTGATGGAGCCTTCTAGCAAGCTGCTGCTATCCACCACCTAACCAAGTCAGCCTAGATCAAGGACGAGATTCAAGGGTCAGCACAACTGGCCAAACTTCATGCAGTCATCTTAGTGATGGAAAATGCTTGATCAAAAATTGGTCCAAAGTGCATGTTTTTGCTGTGGAGCAGCTAGGCCCATAAGCCATGGCTGCTGAGCCTGCGCATCCGGAGCCTGTGCTCCGCAACGGGAGAGGCCACAACAGTGAGAGGCCCGCGTACGGCAAAAAAAAAAAAAAAAAAAGGCCAAAGTGCATGTTTTTACAGAATCTGTAAAAAAAATGTCCATTTAGTCTGACCAATGGCAACAACTCCTTATCCAAGGAGTTGATTGCCCTGTAGATACCTAAGATAAAAATCAAGGTCCACATAAAGTTTGCCCATACTAGAGCCAAAATAAAAGCCCTCCTCAAGACATTTCTTATCCCTTTCAGAGTTCCAGACATTACTGATGGTGACCAAGGCATGCATTTCACTTATCAGAACAAATACCATAGACTCTAGAATGAGACAGTCAATGGAACTTTCGCCACATGCTGTAAGCCTCAGAGAGCCATAATAGCTTACTTAAATAAGTTCAACATCAATGAAATGAGACATAGCACATCAGCAATCAAACATCAGTGGTGAATTATAATTGAGTCTGATTCCATCTGCGATGTCTGAGTACTGACAGCTTTCAAGCCCATACCCCCCCCCCCCCCCGCCCACGTTCTGTCCCACATTGGGGCAAGCTCCTAAGAAGGCCCATGAGCTTCATCCCTTGGCCCCTGCTGGGTAGTTAAAACCACAAATACCCCAACTCTCACTCTGGTCCCACCCCTTAATCACAATGAAAAACAAAGCCAAGCTCTACCCTCCCAGAAAATCCCGTATGGGAGTCATAAACCTTTTGCTACCCTCTTTATGCATGTGTGGTGTCATCAGGCTTGATATCCAAACTTATTTGGGGAGGGGATGGGGATCTCACCCACGAGGGGATGACCACATCTATGCGTATCACTCCCCTGCTCATAGACCTCCAATAACTCCCCCACTGTCCACTGAATTAAATAGAAACTATTGATCGTAACTACAGATTTATCTTTCTAGTCTCCCTCTCCACTATTCTCCTTGATAAACATCATGCTTCAAATGCTGCTGTTCCCAGAACGCACCTGGTCTTTAATTGCCTCCATTCTCTGTGCTTATGCTCTGTCCTGAGTTTTCTCTTCTACCCACTGTCTCTATCGGCCCTTCTTCAAAATCATCTTAAAAGCCAATCCTCCATGAACGATTTTCTGAATCTTCCAATTAGACAAGCTCTCTCCCTGCTTTGAACCCCATATCACACAGTTTGAATCTCTGGCAGTGCTTTATCACATTCTACCCTATAACAAAGTCATTCACATCTTATTGCTCCTGAAGCTCAGGGGTTGACAGCACAGGTCCTGGAAACAGACCAAAAAAAAAAAAAAATCCTACATCTGATTCTTGCTACCTGCTTGTGCTTGGGCAAGTCACCTAGCATCTCTAAACCTCAATTTTCTCTTCCAATGAGAATAAGATCTTACACGTGAAGGGTTTTGCCTAGAATCTGATTCATACTAAGAACTCAATAAAATGTTAGCTATTATCATTGTTTATCCTCTCAACTGGATCAGAAGCAATTTTATGTCAGAAACTCATTTTTTAATCCAATGCAACAACTGTGTCTGGTATATAGAAAGCATTGAATAGACATCTATTGAATGAACTGAATAAATGGCTCATAGGACTTCACTGAAATTTTAAAGCAGATTAACAGTAAGATTAGCACAGTTAAATCACGTGCATGAATGTAAATTAATTCTAAGAACACACACACAAATCATCTAAAAAGAGAGTAGAATTCAGGAAAACATAGGTTTGTCTTAAAAACTGCTTGCTAACTTGTAACTAGTTTCCCAGAGGTTCCTCCACACCCCATATCACCTCTCCCAACCCTGCAACACACACATACACACTCTTATAACTGGGTTATGGACTTAGCTATCTTCTAATTTTGGTATTTTAACAGAGAGTAGACATTTGTGGATCAAAAACAGTGACAAGTTAATTAGCCACTTAGAGTTTCTTTCTGTTCAAAATCCTGTCCACAGAGCATTCAGTACTTTAAGAAAATCATATAGTGAATGATGTTGTTCCACAGTTAATATTCTTAAATAGACATCAAAAATATTTTTAGAGTTTAGAAGAAAAAGATTGCCCTCTGCTGCAGTAATTCTCATTCAAGGATCTGCTTTAAGGGAAAAATATGGGAGACGTAGAAACACAGGTAGGTATAACGATGCTTATGAGAACATTAGCAAGAAACATCCTATGTCTGTAAAATATGTGATTGTCTGCAGTACTTTAAACTATTACAATAGCTTTTTTTTTTTTTTTTCGCAGTATGCGGGCCTCTCACTGTTGTGGCCTCTCCCGTTGCGGAGCACAGGCTCCGGACGCGCAGGCTCAGCGGCCATGGCTCACTGGCCCAGCCGCTCCGCGGCATGTGGGATCCTCCCAGACCGGGGCACGAACCCGTGTCCCCTGCATCGGCGGGCGGACTCTCAACCACTGCGCCACCAGGGAAGCCCTGAAATAGTTTTTAATGGTAGTAGGGGATGGTCACAACATTGTGAGTGGAAAGGCAGGTACAGCGTGATGCCAACAGGAAGCAGTTTATCTCGACATTAAGGCACTTTTCCTTAGTGATAGTATTATTCATGGGGTTTGTCCCCACTGTATTTTTAAATAATCTACGAGAAACATGAGTTAATTTAAAAATATGTCCTTTAGGGCTTCCCTCGTAGCGCAGTGGTTGAGAGTCCGCCTCCCGATGCAGGGGACACGGGTTCGTGCCCCGGTCCGGGAAGATCCCACATGCCGCGGAGCGGCTGGGCCTGTGAGCCATGGCCGCTGAGCCTGCGCATCTGGAGCCTGTGCTCCGCAACGGGAGAGGCCACAACAGTGAGAGGCCCGCGTACCGCAAAAAAACAAAAAACAAAAAAGTGTCCTTTAAATGTTTGATAGCCATGTGTTTGCCATGATCTATAAAAATAACTACAGAATGTGTCTAATTGAAAGATTAAAGTCTTCCTTGAAGGCATTTAACTAGCTGTATTGTCAAACTCAGAGAATCTGCATTGCACATAGAAAGGAACGTTTGTAAATTGACTGACCTGATGTTTCAGTCAGTCCAGCTCTCCTGTGTGCAAGTCGTCACCTTGAAATGTTATGTATCATGGTTCTCTTTAGGGGAAGAAAACACAAAGTTGTACAAATAGGACTGTGGGGGGGGCAAAAGGGAGGTCAGGAGAACTGTAAACTTCCACTTTAAAAAAGCCTATCTTGATAACATCTTCAGGTTCTTGAAAACATACTCCCAAATATTTACTTTTCACAAAAAATATTATAGTTGGTTATATTTTAAGCTTTGGCTTCCTTAAAAGCAAATGTATCCTTACATTCACCAAGTCCAAATGGGAACCACCAATAAATCCTATTAGCAGAACATGTCAGCTAAACTGCATTTCTGTTTTTATAAACACTTACATACAGGTTTGTGACGTGGTAACCATGATCCTGAATCTTATACCACATTTTCATTTTCAGTAGCCAAGCAAACCTCATGAATTTCCCACGTGACACATTAAAAGGCACCGATGATAGATTTTTCTCAAAATTCACGTAAGATGAGAAACCTTTTGCGATCTGTGGCATGCATGCTACAGGACATTGGGACTGTCATGAGTTTGGTCCTGTATATGTAGAGACAGTGAACTGGCACAGCAGCAGCAGAGCTGCTGGGGTTTGGCCCGTCAGTCCACTGGTTTTCCAGGGTGATGACGGATTTCTGTCGATTTGGATTCCCTGTTTGGTCTCGGTCCTCAGAGGATGGGTGGTAGCCTGCACCCGGAGTGGGTTCCAGCCGGGAGAGCCGAGCAGAGCATGCAAAGCTGACTGCTCACCTGGTGACTGACCGACTTCACGGCCTGTGAACTTGGTCTCATTTGTTTGGTGTTCTCACCAGCTGAGCTAACTCATCTTTTAAGATAGAATTACACAGGCTCGCACAGCTTTCCAGAGTTGTTTTCTCTTCCAAAGAAATATCACCATTAAATTTCCGAAATATTTCCTATCATACTATGGACTCAGAGGAACTTTATGTAAGCATATTCTGGGGTCTGACACTAATTTTTTGAATGCACTGAAAGTGAAATTTAAACAAATGTAGTGAATGTTTGAGCACAAAGCAAAAACAATAAATTCACATTAATTGCCTTTTTTAAAATTAGACAAGAGAATTTCAAAGGTCTCAAGGTAGGTAATTAGCAATACCACCATGTGGCAAAAAAAGAACTAGAAAGGGAGTCTGGAACCTTGAGATCTAGTCCTAGTTGTTGCTATTTAACATGTCACAATTATCAGGTTTTCATTTGTAGAATGGGAAACTGGGCTTGACACATTTAAGAGCACATCCAATTTTGAAATACTAAGAATTCTTTTTCTTGTCAAAAATACATAAATCATATATTAAATGTTTTTAAATCTAGATTTTTTTAACCCATGACAAAATTAGAGCTGCTAAAATGTTTTAAGATAAAACATAAAACCAGCCTGCATTTTTTTTTTTTTGCGGTACGCGGGCCTCTCACTGTTGTGGCCTCCCATTGCGGAGCACAGGCTCCAGACGCACAGGCTCAGCGGCCATGGCTCACGGGCCCAGCCGCTCCACGGCCATGTGGGATCTTCCCGGACTGGGGCACGAACCCGTGTCCCCAGCATCGGCAGGTGGACTCTCAACCACCGTGCCACCAGGGAAGCCCCAGCCTGAATTTTTAATCAAACATTACTAGGGATGGAAAAATACCTGTACAAAACATCCTCAAGGAGCTGTTTTTCTCCTCCTAAAAGACAGGATCACCTAGACAATACAGAATGTATTTTCTTAAACTAATTATTTTCTAGTGCAGTGCTGCAGTATTACTGAAAGATTTTAAAAATACATCATCAAGGTATTTTTCATATATGATCTAGAAATATAATTTCCTCCTTCCCTCTCCTTTACTGTGAAAGATCCTTGCACAAGTGTAAAAGTGAAACTTGAATCTCATCTGAAAAATGTCTGTTTTCACTGCAGGGTGCTGCTCTCTGAAGGCTGGATTTTGGAGCAGAAAGAAAGCACGGGCCAAACTGGTTTTAACTTGCAAACCAGCAGAAATGATAGGAAAGATTCCCAAGCTAGAGCTGCAAAGCCTCTGATGTCCTAAAGAAGGTAAGCCTCCTATTTGGAACATTAGTCCAAAAAGGACAGAGTCAAACGAAATCCCTAAGGAAACAATCATAGTTCATTTGGGACCTTCTTTTTTTCCACCCACTTTAATTAAAAAGTCAGATAACAAAGCTGTAACTTATTTCCGATTAAATATTGAGATGAGCATAATCCACATTTGCTGCCAATCAAGGTATTTTAAAGGAATGTACCTTTTATTTCAACCAATCCTTCCTCCGCCTCTGAAAAAAAAAAGAAAAATCTTGTCTATTATCGACAGTATCAATTTAAGTAGCTCTTTTTTCTTTAAAAAATGTTATCAAATGTGCTTCAAAGAATCCTTATAAGAAAGATCTGTCAGTTATAAGGTATAAATGTGCCTCATGGGTCACCATTGAGTCGCATGGGGCAGCAAAATTGATGATACATATATTAATGTTGCAAACTGAACTGTTACATTGAAAAGGGTGAGTTACAATTCAGGGTCAAATAGCTGTATTAGCCTAAATTCTTGCCACTTTAAATTGAAATTTATTGGACGTTTTAATAGCTTTTTAAATTGAGGGATTTATCAAGTACCTAAATTTTTAAGTATTTTTCTAACTTTCTTCAAATGAAACTTGTAAAGGAAAAATGAAGGGTGTTTTCTGCTGAAACATTTGCTGAGTAATAAAAAGTATCACCAACCAAAATAATTTTGAAAAATGGACTATTTGTAGGTTTCTAGGATCAATAATGCATAATGGTACTAAAGAACAGTGTTTAAAACAAGTACACTTAAAGCGATACTTTCATTTTCTTTTTGCCTATAATCCTTATTGGATTTATATAGCACCTGTCTGCCAAGGAACTCAGACTGCCTTATAAGCTTATAGACTTCGAGTATTATGACTACACAATAACAAATGTTTTCAAGCAGTAATATTTTTTACCTTAAGAATGTCTATTTCCATGTACTGGGGAAGAGCAAGCAGTGATATGATATAAAATTGGGAAGTTTATACAAAGGAAGAAGCAAGGGGGTGAAAAAGAAGCAGAAAATCATAAACTTCAAAAACGCCATCACCTAATGGGCAAAAACTCGGCTTCACTGTATCACAGATTCTGCTTCAGTGAGTTGATGAGAAAAGCTAGACTGACAAATCTAGCGCTTTCCTGGATGTTAGATAGAGCTCAGTTTTTAACTGTTAGATAATCACATGATGAAGGAGAAATCATTCTTCTGAACGGAGACTCTATAAATTTTACAATTTGTTGTTTCCTACAATATCAGCAGACTTAGCAATGAAAGCCCATCGGCAGTGTATTCCTAAGATGGTGTGCTTTTATTTATTAGATGTTTTCACTATTTTTTGGCTGTGTTTTGGCATCACCCTTAGGAAATAATGGCAGCCAGCCAGTTTATGAATTCCTGGTGAACACTTAAAATGTTTAATGGAATAATATTAAGTACCATATATTTAACCTTTTCTTAGGAATTGTGGGATCTGACATATAACCCCAAAATAATGCATACTATTTCATAAAATGAGCCTTAAGGAACTTAATATAGTTAAAATTAAAACATCATATTCTGTCTGTCTAATCTAATCTAAACAAGGAACAGATTCAGATATTTTTAGCTCTATTTTGAAAACTTCTGAATTTAACTCAAAGAGGAAAAAGCTTTCTATGCTTCTATTGTAAAAAAGATTTCTAGAACTAAAGTACTGTCTAATCCTATTTCATTTATAAAAGTATGGAAAACTAAATTTTATTTCAAATATAAAACACCCCCGAACATGATCTTTTTTTTTTTTTTTTTTCTGGACGTGGGCCTCTCACTGTTGTGGCCTCTCCCGTTGTGGAGCACAGGCTCCGGACGCGCAGGCTCAGTGGCCATGGCTCACGGGCCCAGCCGCTTCGCGGCATGTGGTATTTTCCCAGACCGGGGCACGAACCCGTGTCGCCTGCCTCGGCAGGCGGACTCTGCGCCACCAGGGAAGCCCACCAGAACATGATCATTTTAAAGGGAAAGAACGGCCCTAAGACTTACTGGCACAAGTTTACCTACACTTTAAATTAAGCAGTAATGGCTAAATTAAAAGTCACTTTATATGAGAGTTTAGAGACTAATGGAATTTACTTTTAAACTTACTTGGCAAATAATAAACTCTGAAAAAAAATCTTGTCTATTATTGACAATATCACTTGATTAATCAATTGCTTTTATTTACACCTAAGTGTGATTTATTCTTCACAAAGGTGTATATACTAACATAGAGTTTAGCTAAAGTCAAAATGTCCCCAAATTCTTAAGTGCTGAACTGAACATAAGAACCTACGATTAGTTGAGACACTCATTTGTAAACATAGACAGTTATCTCTGGTTATTTCCTCAAATTCATATCCTACCATAACAATTATTTTTTAAACACATTAGCAGTCTCTGATAATCAAACTGTCAACCCTATAGGAACCATTTTAAGCATTTAAAAAAATATATTCTCAGGAAAATCTAAGTTCCAATTTACATTATGACCTTATAACTCTTTAAAGTTACTCTTTTAAATCTTTTATTTTAGAATATTCTGTCTTAAGACACTTCATTTTCATACATTTATTTGCATTATATTTGTTTCATACTCTGCTCTAAAAATCCACAGAACAATTTCATATGGAGAGTTTTATTATGTAAATAATTTTGTTCTGTCCTAACAACTTAGTCTAGAAAAAGCCCCACACTGTGAACTGCTTATCATACCGAACTCTTCCCTCTTACGAACTTTATAATGCTTTTACAAAATAGTTTAATGAATAGCATTAACTTTCACATGAATATTCAAATTCTCTATGTAAACCCTGAAAGGATCCACCATCTCAAAACTATCTCCAAAGTCTGTCTGTATAAGACACTGCTCCCGTTTCATTCTCAGCTATAATAACGAATACCTTAATTATCATCAGAACCAAGACCATTTAATATCACTGCCCCTAATCTTTTTTTCAAATAGTAAACTTGAACACAACTGTAATTCTTTTAAGAATCTTTATTTAATTTTTTTGGAACAATTTAGTTTGCTGGATCTTGATGCAGTTTATAAAAAAACGTCAGCACAGTTTCATATAAACTGCAATCAGAAAAGTAACTTGTCAAAGAAGTTATCTGAAGTTGCAAGTTATTTTTTGTAATATGCAGAACAGGAAAATGTAAGCATGCTCTCAGATGCAGGCGCTCCTGTGTGCTATGGAGTTACTTTGAAGAGCTTGCTAAGGTCTGCGGGCAGTTTATGGAATGCAATCATTCTCTCCACAATTTTGGTACATGAGAATAAAACTGATATTTATGAAATACGTCTTTTTCTCAAAAAAGTTGAGGCAGCTTTTGTTGAATGCTATCTGTGGGAGTACACTTGATAACCTTGAGCTGTACTAAGAGAAACAGCCAGCCAGGAGGCCATGTTCATGCTGAAACTTGAAAACATCCCTCCAGACGTGTTGATTTCCCAGAAAAGGAAGAGGATAAAACACTAAGCACAGTTGTCCATTGTCTTACAGTAGCAGAACACACCAAGAAACTTTACATAAGGGAGCAAACTCCCTTCACTGCTTTCAGTCAAGGTCAGTGGCAGCTACAGTGGAGGGTGGTGGTGCAGCAAGCCTAGGACAGGACAAAAGCTGAAGTCTACATCTCATGCATAGCTGTCCTTGTTCTGTCCTCGCGCGGTTCTCAGACATCCGAATTAGAACTGAGGTTTGTTAACCTGGGGTCCGCATTGATTTCATATCTGTAATGATACCCTTCCATGTGATCCCTGCAGGCATCTCTGATGTTATGCATCCACTTTTTTATCCCTTTGCGGTTCAAATACAAAACCAGTAGGAAAATGGCGCCTATCAGGGCTAAAACAATACCCAGGAAGACATAAGACGTCTGCAGGGATGGAGGAAGGATAGGGTCACAGTCCAGGTCGGAGCTGTTGAGTTCCAAGAGGACCCGATTCCTCATTTTTTCCGGGAATGCACAGGTGAGCCTGGCTTTGCCCTGCACTACCTCTGTCTCCTTGAGCCAGGCCACCATGTCCGCCATGTGGCAGTCACAGACCCAGGGATTGTCGTCCAGGAAGACCCTGACGTGAGGCAGGCTTTGCAGCTCTGCCAGGGTGCCGTTGTGCAGGACCTTGAGGGCGTTGTTCTCCAGGTGGAGGCTTTCGAGGTGTGTCAGGTTGCGGAAGGACACATAGGTCAGGCTCACCAGCGAGTTGTTGCGCAGGTCCAGGTGCCTGAGGCCGGGCAGCTGGGCCAGGACGTCGCGGGGCAGGTAGAGGAGGCGGTTGCTGACCAGCTCCAGGCGGCGGAGCCCGCGCAGCGCGTGACCTGCTCGCAGGGCCGCTGCCACCGCACCCTCAAAGCTCCGGTTCTGCCGCTCGGCGGCAGGGGGCACGATGCTGTTCAGGATCAGTTCCACCAGGGGGCTGGGGGCCGCGACGCTGGCGTTGCCGCCCGAGAAGGCGAAGGGGCTGAGGTCGGCCAGCGGGTTGTGGCTGAGGTCGAGCTGGCGCAGGCTGGGCAGATGCGCGAAGGCGCCGGCGCGCACCTCCTCCAGGTGGCTGCCGCTGAGGTTGAGCGCGGCCAGCTCGGCCAGCGGCGGCCGGCGGGCGAAGGCCCCGGCGGGGAGCACTGCCAGCTGATTGCCGGTGAGGAAGAGGTTGCGCACGTAGGGGGGCAGGTCCGCGGGCACCTCGGTCAGGTTGCGGTTAACGCACTTGACGGTGCGCGCCGCCTCGGAGCACTCGCACGCCGGGGGGCATCGGCCCGACAGCTGGGGCTGGGCGGACGCCGCGGAGACCGGGAACGCCGAGGAGGTGGACGAGGACGCAGAGGAGGGGAGGGAGGACGACGAGACCCAGCCCAGGAGGACCAGCGCCAGCCGTGCCAGCCGCAGCCTCCCGTCCCCGGCGGCGGGGCCCCGGGAGCACCCCCCAGGCATCGCGGCTCGGGTCTCCCCGGAGCTGAGCTGGGACGCTGCCCGCTCCGAAGGTTCGGGAGGTTGGGCCCGGAGGGCGCGGGCCGGACGAAAGCGTCTGGAGAAAACTTTCGTCTTGTGGAAGCTGAGGAGGGCCGCTGCCGCCGCCGCTGCCGCAGGAACTTGGCTAACCCCCTCGCCGCCGGGCGTCCCCCTCCCGGGGCCGAGTCCCCCGCCCCTTCCCTCCAGAAAGTACGCACGGCGGGTCGGGACGCTCAGCGCCTCGCTCTTCCTCCGCGCCTCTTCCAGCAGCCGCCCCCGGGTGGCACCTCCTCGCCTCTTTTGTTGGCGCCTCGCGCAGGATCCGCGGCGCGACCTGGGACAAGCGGGAGAGAAGCGTGAGGGGCAGCGGCGCCCGCAGCTCCCCGAGTGCAGGAACCGGCCTCTGCCAGCCAAGTCGTCCCCACTCGGTACCCGAGACCTCCCTCCTTTAAGCCCGTCCGAGCCTCGCCTCCCCCAGCGCGCCACGCAGATCCGTACCCCGGGAGAGGGGCGCGCGACCCGAGATGCCGGAGCGCAAAGTCTGTCGTTTGCTGCGGCCCCTACTATATATACCCTTGCAGCTCCCGCCCTCCTCCTTTCCCGATCCCACTCGTCCTGTCCCCCACCCCCCACCCCCGCTCCCCCGCTCCCCCGCTCCCCCGCATCGAACTTCTCGCTTAATCCCCAGCGCCTCCCGGCCAAACTTCTCACTCTCCCAGGTCCTTCCCCCCACCGTCTCCGCAGAGTACCTGCCTTCCGGGGTCTCCGCCCCCCGCCCGGACTTCTCCTCCCGGCCCAGGTGAGGATGAGAGGGAAGTTTCATGCTACAGGAGTATTTTCATCTCTCAGAACCCTCTCGGATTAAGTGGAGGAGCGTACAGCTGGCGCCCCCAAGCCCGCGCCCCCTCCAGCCCCTCGGATCCGAGGGCATTCCAGTCATCTCCGAAAGGGAGGGGAGAGGCCTCGAACAAAGCGACGGCGGAACCCGGACCTGCGCTCCTCTCCTGCCAGAGGGCGGGGAGGGGCCCCGGAGCTGCCTTCTCCGCCACCTCCCCACCGCTCACCTCCGCGCGCCCGCCCGCCCGCCACCTCCCGAGACAACTCCCAGTCCCACCGGAGTCGCGGGGACTTCTCGCGTCCGAGCTGCGCGCCGACTCTCCTCGCACCCCAGCCCCAGGCCCAACCTCCGCAGCTGGGAAAAACCAATCCGGGGGGCGGGGGAGGGCAGGCCTGCCGGAGTGGCTGCTCCGGCCGCGCGGCCAGCCTCGGCGGACCTCGGTGGGGGGATTGAATAAAGGAGGCGAGGGGGGAGTCTGCGCCGCGCACCTCCCCCTGGTGGAAACTGACGAGGAATGCGCCAGAAAAGGTGAGGGAATCCCTTCTTCTCCCCCTTCCCCGACATTCCATGGTGGTTCCTCGTTTTGCATACTGGACTTACCTTGGACAGGAACAAAACCGCTGGTGAATCTCGTGGAATTCGTCCTGATTCGGGCACTTATGGCAGTAACCGGGTAGATTTAGGCGTCACAGAGCAACGCGAAGCAGCAGTGTAAAGAAGGGAGCTGAAAATGCACAGCGGCAGCGGTAAAACGCCCAGCAGCCTGCAAGGGAGTTTCGCGAGTCTTCCCACCAAAGTGATAACGTTAGACTGCCAACTTCAGATTTAGGTGTAATTAACGTCCCTACCTGTCCCGCCCCCGCACTTCTCCGGATAAGTTACGGAACTTGTGAAGGGAGAGAGCTAACTTTAAGAAGGGGGGGAAAAGATTGGTGGAGAAGAGATTCACTTTTGATTCATGAGCTTTTCCCTTCCCCAAATTAAAAGCAGAAGGAAGAAAACGGCCGCCAAAGCGTCCTAGAAACAAAAGGCATACAGAGAGGACGTGAGTCACCCGGAAAGCGGACCCGCCCCGCTCACCAGATGTGGCAGCGATGTGTCAGTGCAAGTCACTTAAGATGGGAGAGCTCACGGGGTGGGAGTGGGAGGGAGGCCGCCTGGGGAGAGCAGAAGTTTGGTACCAATATCTAACGCCCCAGGAGGCGCCAGGTAGGCAGGGAACCGAGAGGCTGAAGTCGGGAAAGGAGACTCTGAATGACTGAGTATAGGGGGGATTTGTTACATCGGAGAGGTTTGGGGTTCTGCAGGCTCAATCCTTGTTCTCTCAATGACTCTGTATCTCCTTTCTCCCCATCAAATAATTTCCCTGAAAGGATGAGAAGGTGGCTGGTTATTCAAGGCTTGTTCATTTTAGAAAGAAAATGGCAATTAGAGAAAACAGTTGGGGAAATTAAGATCTGGTAATATGAAAAGGATCGAATAAAGAATGCCGAAGTTTGTGCCTGTGACGTGTGCCTTTACTGTGAAAAAAGGCCCCAACTCTCAAGTTGATTCCTTATTACTTTTTTGGGAAGAGATAGTCTGCAGAGCCAATAGCCAAAATGACCCAGACAAGACCTGGAGGAGCTGGAGAATGCAACAATTTGTGCAAAAAGCCAGTTTTGTTCACTTGTATCTTCAGCACGTTTATCTAAATCTCTTTTTCTTGTTTTTAAAAGTGTTTTTTAACACGAATGTGAAACACTTTGACAAAAGAATCTGAAAAGCTGTAGCGATGTTCTGTATCCCGATGGTGGTGGTGGTTACATAAATCTATACATGTGTCAAAATTCATAGAACTTTGTACACCGAAAAGAATCAGTTTTACTGTAGGATAATTTTTAAACAAAATTAATTACTCATGGGGAAAAAACTGTCGTAATGCTCTGGCATGATATTAATTCTGGTTCTGTTCTGTTAAGGAGAGTGAGAAGCACTTTAGGATTTAGAAAGATAACATTCTCATCCGATCGTAGAGTCAGCTTGGCAATATAGGTACCATTAGTACTATTGTCTTGTTATTCGTGTTATTATTCTGTTTCACAAATGAAACAATTGCGGCTCTGAACTGAGGATAGCTAGCATTGACAGTGTCTTTTACTTGCCAAGCCCTGTGCTTATCACTTTATAGAAGTTATCTCTTTTGTTCTTCCCATCAGTACTCAGGTAGGTTCTCTCGCTGCAGTTTTAAAGAGGAGAAAAACTGAGGCAGGAATCAGTTATATAACTTGTTCTAATGTGTGGTGGAGGTAGGGACCAGGCCCAGATTTGTCTGCTTTTCTTAAATAGCTCACATTCTGCCTCTGGGTAAAATTGAGGAGTTTGTGCAAAGTCCTAGTCTGTATCACTTAGGCAGACCCGAAGCCTCTCCTCTGGTTCTCTTCCTCCTGATCTTCTTCCACTTGCCTGCAGCTAGCAGTTGGTTGTGGCTGCTGAATCAGGACTCAGAAATTTGGGGTCATTTTTAGCTCTGCCACTTACTCATTGTGTGGTTTCTGTTTACCTCCATTTCTTAATCTGTAAAATAGGGCCACTAATAAAACGTTATGGCATTTCCATGAGAACTGAGATAACAGGCAAAATTGCCTGTTATTATTGTGCTCTTCTTAATTACTCGCCCTCTCGCCATTTATTGTGCACCCACCATATCCCTGTAACTGTGTTAGTGATAGGAATCCAAGGATGAATAGTGTAAGGTCTCCTTCAAGTAGAATTGCCAGATTTAGCAAATAAAAATACAGGACACTCAGCTAAACTTGAATTTCAGATACACGATGAATGATTTTTTAGTATGACTATGTCCCACGCAGTATTTGGGATGTACTTACACTAAACAATTTTGTTCTTTACCTGAAATTCTAACTTAACCTGGCATCCTGTATTTGGTCTGGTGACAAAGGAGTTCATAACCTGGTGGAAGAAACACAGAACCAAGAGCTTTCAATGCAGAACACTGAATGCAGTTTAGTATGTGTATCTTTCCAGTCTCTCTCTTTGTATATATTTTACTTCTGTTTTTGCTTTTTTTTATATGAATGGGATCATAGTATATGTATTATTCATGATTGTTTTAGTTTTGAAATAACCGTATATCGTTCTGTGTCCATACATATAGGTACGCTTTCTTCTTTATTTTATAGACTGCAAAATGTTCTGTTCTGTGGATTGTTTTACCACATTTTTTAACTGCCCTATTGAAAGACATTAAGATCAGTAACTACTTTTTAAAGAAGTTTCCTTCAAGTGAGAAAAGCTTACTAGGATCAGTTCTATTTTGATTGTCTTCAGCATCTAATTATCCGGAATTATCATACTTGCTTTACTCCTGACAGCTTGAACATTTTTTTGTGCATGATGCTATTTACATGCTCTAAAGCAGAACAGAGAATTTCAGAGCACATTTTCCCCCATTTATTCTTCCATTCCAAAATAAAATAAAAGAAGGATCTGAATGTCCTAATGGAGAAGAACCAATCTAGTGTATTTCATAGGTCATTTTGTAGCCTCCAGGAAAATGTCTCTGCACTATTATTTATTTAGCACATTGTTTCTGCAGGAACCATTTTTCTTCTAATGACCCAAAGGAAAGTCATTAGTAAATTTTTGAGATATTGCTGCTAAATCCTGGGAAGGCAAGGAATAATGTATTTTCTTAAATGATGGGCGATTATGGCTACCCTCATAGTAACTGGAAGAGAGAAACCATGTGGTGCAGCATGGACAAACATCAAGATTATTTAAGACTAGTTAATTTTGGTCTCTGCCTTAAATGAGCAAAGGAGTTGATAAAGGTGAACACTCTCAAGTCTAAAAAATTTCTAAAACAAAATCAAACATTGGTGAATGTCAAACCCACATGTCGTAAAACCATGAACCAACACTTAAAACCAGAACAATCAACTTGACAGTCAATTTGGGGGGGGGATATATATATATATATATATTTTTTTTTTTTTGAGGTACGCAGGCCTCTCACTGCTGTGGCCTCTCCCGTTGCGGAGCACAGGCTCCGGGCGCGCAGGCTCAGCGGCCATGGCTCACGGGCCCAGCCGCTCCGCGGCATGTGGGATCCTCCCGGACCGGGGCACGAACCCGCATCCCCTGCATCGGCAGGCGGACTCTCAACCACTGCGCCACCAGGGAAGCCCTGGGGGAAAAATATATATTTTAATTGTTAATGATTAGAAAGAAAACTCTTCTCATGTGCTGATTTCAAATCATTTGTGAAAGAAACAAGCTTCTTGTCTGAGATATATAAACTAAGTAAAATATTAACTAGGGAATGGGTTGGAAAGGACATATTTGTTTCATGAGTCAGTACCATGGGGGTTGGAGCTAGTAAAAGAAAAAATATAGCAAAGACATTTCAGGATTTATCAGAAATTAAATAAATACTAAAGAAAACAAGCTAAAAGGCTGTAAAATTGGAAGGATTAAACTGGATGTAAATTTGTGATTCTTCAAGGATGAGAAAACCTTGAAACGTAAATAGAACAATTATATAGCAATCTGCAGAACTTTCCAAATAGTGAACATTACAGGATTATTCAACTTTAAGTGTATTTAACTTTTTAAGTCGTTACTGTATGCCCTCCACCTATTTGATGTTCTTGGGGTACAGAGGTAAATAGGATAAAAATCCCTGCCTTCAGATAACTCACAGTCTAGTGGTGAAGGCAGATTACCTAACAGTTACAAAACATATGGTGACTGCAAGGGTCCTGGTGGAGTGGGGAGACTGGAGAAGACTTCATGGGGGAAGTAATGCCTGAATTGCATTTTGAAGTATTAGTAGGAACTTGCTAGACAAAAGGTTGACAAGTTGGTGAAAAGACTTAGAGAACTTGTTCAGTTCTAGAGACTACGTGGGGAAGAGCACAGCACGCATTGGAGAGAGTGGTACAAGGCCAGATTTGAAACACGATGGGATCAGATTACTGCCCTCTATTGGAAAAAGTTTGATTTCATCCTATAGAGCTGGGGAACCTGCGAAGGTATTTAGCAGGGGAACGACGTGATCAGATGTGCATTTTACAAAGATCACCTCTGCAAACTGTTTGAAGAGTAAGTTATAGGCAGAGAGACTGAGGGCAGGGAGAGAAATTGGGAGATCCAAGTGATGCATGTTGAAGAACTAAACTAAAGCAGTGTTAAAAGATTGACAAGGCAGGGACAGATTATATAGACCAGTGGTTCTCAACAGGGTGACACTGCCCCTAGTGGGCATTTTGGATATTTGTGGAGGCATTTTCTGGTTGCCACAATCAAGTGGGGAGAGCTACTGCCCTTTAGTGTGTAGAGGACAGGAATGTTAGCTATCCTGCAATTAGAGAGACAGTATCGTACAATGAAAAATTATGCTTCTTCCCACGTGACTTTCACGTATCCATCTAGGCATTCTTGTAGGTGAAAAACCTGATTATAATCATCTCAGCCTAGAAACAACTCCATTCTACACTTAAATTGCAAATAGTTATAAAATGGTTTTAATATACACTGAATTTTCCAGGAATGCAGCTACCATGTTCATTGAAGAAAAAATATTGTTTTGTTTGGGACTCTACCAGAATTTTATCTCTGACAGCTATGCCACTCATGCTATGTGAGACACTAATACAACCCAACTGTATCAGTGTGCATTTGCAGTTATTGCATTTACAGTAATTCTTATTTCAAAATGTCTAACGTAAAGACAAACTATTATCTTTTCACTATTCATTTGAATCTTAGTCTAATTTCTCTTGAATCCTAGCCTGTTTATAGGTAGATGGAAGTAAATTACCACCTCATTAGATCTTCTAGTATAGTTATTTATATGTTATACTACATGTTAGTTAACGTTTAATTATGCTCCTCTTATTTCTCTCTTATATTATAGTTAGTATAATATATATTTTAAAATTTGTGTGAAGGTATGCTTTATATAAAGGGGCTTTATAAAATACTTGTTTTAAAAAGTTTGAAAGTAACCTGTATAGATACTTGAGAGGTAGAATCTATAAATCTTGGTGATTTATTCAATATGGAGGCGAGAATACAGGCATTTATAATTCTAAAACATGTAACATAATAGTTTCTCTATTTTAAATGATGCCCAAGAGAAATCCTAATAACCCTAGATTGAAGAATCAAATTTGACTGTAAGGAAGCTGAAAAATACCTAGAGTAAAGCATGGAACAGTGAATTTATTTGCTTGAAGAAGACCTGGCTTATTTGGTTGAAATTGTTGTCTTTTCAAAAGAAATTGTGATAAATATTTAAATCAGCAGTGTTACCTAATACTCTTTTTCTAATGTAAATTAATTCAACTTTGAAGTTGACATTGAAGATTTTCCATTTCTTTAGTCCTTGCCCAAACTGGGTTCTAAACCAAAATTGGAATTAAGCCAAGCAATGGGAACAGTTGCAATTGTAGCTACCATCCAAATTTAATTAATTTCAATTAAATTTAATACAGTTCAATAAATGTTTACTAATGTGGCTTTTTTGTATGGAATTCACTTTGTCTTCCAAACAGAGCCACCGCCAAAGCCAGAAATTTTCCTTAAAAATTTTCTAATCCTGGCACACTGACAGGCAATCTATTGCATGTCCATGGCAGAGGTTCAGCAGATAGACTTGGGCCAAAGCTCAGATATATGACCCAGGTGTCTCTAATCTATCTTACAAGTCTCATCCAGTGAGCTAAAGCACATAGGTCAATAAGTTGCCTGCTAGCACTGCTTGAAATATTCAAAGCCAATAAGTGAATATTTATCAGATTTGGTTTAGCTCTCCATATAAAAGTCCAGGAAAAGAGGGCTGAAAATATTGTGTATTGTGGAATAGAATTTTATCACATTACCTTGGCAGTGAAAAAAAGAATGAAGTTAAAGAGTTTAACTAGAGAGACAAAATCAAGCCAGCATCAAATCATATGGCCTGAACAGTGGGTGGGTGTTGAGTATGTGTTTTCTATATTTAATAACAAAATATTTTAATTCATCTAAAATGGTAGAATAAAGGAGTTGGGTGCAAAGGGCATGTCAGAGGATACCTACTATGGAACTTGAACAAAAGCCTGCTGGAGGAATGTGTGACGTCAGGAGGTACTTGAACCCACAAAATATTGGTGTGATGACATTTGCAAAGACGTGATATTCAAAATAGTTTACAACTAGTATGGCATAGCCACTGACCAGTAAGTGTTCAATAATCAGGGTGCCACCCGTCAACAAGTAGTAGGGCTTTGGTGTTGCAAGCTGCCTGAATACAAGCAATTATATATATACTGAAGGTTTCTTATTCTCTTGGCACTCCCCACAGTACAGGCAATCATTAAAATTGTTTCATAACTTCGAAACTTTAAGGAATTGGAAATCTTCCTTAAAATAAGAAAATAATCAATAGTTATGAATAAATTGAGTTTATTCATTATTTGTTAGATTAAATAACTTTGGAGGGCATAAGTACTTCTAGGCACTGTCCCGAGAACTGAGGATGCAATGGTGAATTAAACAGACAAAAGCCTTGTTTTCATGGAAACTTATTGTTTCCATCAGTTTATTAAATCAATTAACTCAAGTGTGGGAAATCTAGTTTTCTTTTTTAATTGAATTAAAATATTTTGTTATTAAATATAGAAAACACATAACAACAGAGGATTGTATAACAAAAGCTTGTGTCTACTTCTCAGCTTTACAAATCCTAATATTGGTTTCTTTTTCAGTTTTCTTTTGTATATAATTAAAGTGAACAAACTGATAAGTTTTGACACATACATACTTTCTTGAAACCATCATTCAAGAAAATTGACATATAACCCTCAAAAGTTTTCTCATGACCTTTTATAATCTCTCTATCCACATGTCACCCTCACCCCAACCCATGCCCAGGCAACCATTAATTTGATTTCTGTCACTATAGTTTGAATTTTCTAGAATTATATATAAATGGAGTCATACAGTATGTGCTCCTTTTTATCTGGCTTCTTTTCACTCAGCATAATTAATTTGGGATTTATACATGTTGTTATGAGTATCAATAATTGATTTTCATTTCTTTACTAAGTAGTATGCTATGATACAGACATAGGACAATTTGTTTATCCCTTTACCTATTGATGGACATTTGGACTTTTCCCAGTTTGGGGCTATCACATATGAAGCTCTGATAAACATTCACATTCAAGTCTTTGGGCATATGCTTTCATTACTCTTGGGTAAATATCAGGAGGTGGAATGGATAGGTCATATGGTAGATTCATTTTTAACTTTTTCAGGAATGCCAAACTAGTTTCCAAAGTAGTTATACCATTTTACAATCCTCCCCTCAGTGAAGAAGAGTTCCAGTTGCTCCACATCCTTCCAACACTTGATATCATTAGATTTTTTTAACTTTAGATATTCTAAAACGTGTAGTGGTATCTAATTTTGCTTTTAGTTGTTGCAATGATGTTGAGCACCTTTTAATGTGTATATTTGCTACCTGTGTATCTTCTTTCATGAAGTGTCTGATCAATTCATTTGTCCATTTTTATTGAGCCATTTATCTTCTTACAATTGAGTTTTAAGAGTTCTTTACATATATATTCTAGCTATGAAGAAATAATAATAGAGTTCTACACCTAGGCCAACATCATTGAAACTCCTGATTTAAGGAAATAGTAAAGAATCCTACAATTATCGAAGCAAAATTGGCACTGGGCAAGGGAAGAAAAATTTAACTGATTTTAGAATTTTTTCTGCTTTATTAGATGCTAGAAGAATTTGGTGCTCTATGAGTAGCCTCAGTTTTTAAAATTAATTTCTTTTTTGAAATATATAATGCATTTAAACAGTTGAAAATTCAAAAGTGGCAGGAAGGTAATACAAGGGGAAATCTCCTTCCAGTCCTATCCCTCAGCTATCCAGTTAACCTCTCCACAGACAACCGACTTTTTTCAGGTTTCTGTGTGTATCTTTCCAGTTAGATCTTATGCACGTGTATGCAAATTCCTTTTCACAAATAATTGAACACTGCACATTGTTCTGCACTATGTTTAATTGAACAGTGAAACTCAGATATTCTTCATTCTTAGGGTAATAATGGGCAGATGGCGTTCACTAGACTTGTTTATTAGCTACCTATTGCTGTGTAATTAACCATCTCCAAACTCAGTGGCTTAAAACAATTCTTTATAAGCATAGCTTATGCATCTGTAGGTTGGCTGAGGATTGGGTCATTTGGGTCGGGCTTGGTTGGCAACCTCTGCTAATCCGGGCTGGCTCACGCTTCTGCAAATTGATTTGATTGGTGGGCTCTACTCTAGGTTGGGCTTGACTGAAACACCTTATCCGAAGACAGTTCTGCTCCTTCCTCCCAAGACCAGTGGAATAGCCAAGGCAGTAGAAGCATGAGAGCAAGCAAGCTTAATCCATATAAGTCCCTTTTAAGATACAGCTGGCATCACATCTGTCACCACTCTGTCAGCCAAAGCAAATCAAATGCTAAAGCCAAGGAATAAGGAATTAGACCCCTCAGGTGCACAGTGAGCGAGTGCCGCAAAGTAAAATGCCAGGGGCTTGTATAGAGGATGGGCTGAAGAAATGGAGCTGCTGGTGCAATCTACCACAAACTGATATACCACGATTTATTTCAACAACCCCTATTAAGAGATTTTCAGCTTTTTGCTATTACAAGCAATGCAGCAATGACTGAGTACACATGTCATCTTTCACATATGCCAGTATAGCTCTAGGATAAATCCTTAGAAGTGAACTTCATGGTTAAAAAAATGGGCTTTTATCATTTTGATAGGTATTGTGAAGCACTGTTTGGAGATTATTGTAACAATGTATATTCCCATCAGCAACGTTGGGACTATGTTATCATTTTTTTTAATCTTTGCCAATCTTTCACGTGAAAATATAATTTTTGCATAGCTCTCATTTGTATTTTTAATTATAAATGAGGTTGACAATCTTTTCATATGTTTAAAAACCATTCGTATTTCCTTTTTAAATCCATCTGTTCATATCTTTTTGCCCATTTAGTTCTAATGGGTTTTTAAAATTTTTTCTCAATTGATTTATATATCTTAAAGAAACTAACACTTATTAAATTAAGGGCACATGCAAAAAAAAAAAGCTTCTATAATTAAAAACAACAGGCAGAACCATAGTCCAGCCAGTTCACCAGGGAGTCATTGAAAGAGAGAGCTAAGAAGAGCCCTCCTGAGGTCAGAACAAATCTTAGAGATGGCTTCAGAAACTACTCCTACTTGAATTTAATTGTTAACTTAATGGCTTACCTCAGGCTGACATAGCAAAATGCCATAAACTGGGTGACTTAAACAATATAAATGTTCTTTCTCACAGCTCTGGAGTCTGGGAAGTCCACAATCTAGATGTTGGCAGGGCAGGTTACATTCTGAGGCCTCTTGTCCTGGCTTACAGGCAGACACCATCTCTGCTATATACTCACATGACCACTTCTTTGTGTGCGGCAGAGAGAGGAATCTCTGGTGTCTCTTCCTCTTCTTATAAGAACTCAAACCTCATGGGAGCCTCATCCTAATGACTTCATCTAAACCTAATCACCTCCCAAAGGCCTCACCTTCTAATACTATCACATTGGGCTTTAGGGCTTCAGCGTATGAATTAGGAATTGGGGGTGGGTGGGGGAGCCACACAGTCATTCAGTCTATAACATTTAATTTATTTTAAACTTACTTTATTCAAGTAATAAAATAATTCATTTTAGCTATAAAAGATAGTATAAATGAATGTTCTTATTTTCTTAACTGATTTAAAACACAGTTGTATAAAATACTATATATATATAATTGTACTGTGGGGCCAGAACATATAGAAATGTAATATATCTGTCAATAACAGCAGCAAAAAGGTAGATGGGAGCAAAGCTGTGTTGAGCTAAGGAAATGACTCCGATGGTAACTGGAATCCTTGGAACCTACCTAGAGAACCAAAAACAGTAAACAGTAAGGTTACTGTAACAAACTCTGTAAATATAAACTTGTTCTCATTCTTTTCTCAGCCTGTTTAATACACATACAAATATACAAGCTAGTACTATTGGTGGTTTAGTAACATATATACGTGTATCATGTATAACAATGATAGTGGGAAAGGGGAATGAGAGAATATCATTGCATAGAAGTTAATGTTTCTATATCATATTGTAATTAAGTTTGTATAAATCTGAAGTATCAATAGATTTTGATGATATGTATGTAGTAAGCCCTAGAGCAATCACTAACAAAATAAGTTTAAAAATAGTGAAAAAGTAATTAAAATATTACTCTAGAAAATATTCCCTTAATTCAAAATAGAGCAGTAGGGGGAACAGACACAGAAAAGACATTAGACAATAGAAAACAAAAATTTAAATGGCAGACATAAATCCAGTTATATCAATAATAATATTAAATGCAAATGGGTTAAATAATCCATTCACAAGGCAGAAATTGTCAAACTGGATAACAAACATGATCCAACTATATACTGTCTACAGGAGAAACACTTTAGATTCAAAGATACAAATTAGACTGAAGGTAAAAGTGTGGAAAAAGTTATATCATACAAACAGCAACCAAGGAAAGCTGGAATAACTATAATAGTATCAAATACAATAGACTTTAAAATGAAAAGAAAATGGTACTAGAGATAAAGAGGGCATTTTATAATAAAAGTGTCAAACCATCAGAATGTTATAATAATTATAAACATATGTGCCCGTAGCATCAAAGCTCTGAAATACATGAAGCAAAGCAAACAGAATTGAAAGGAAAAATAGACAATTTGACAAAAATAGTTGAAGAGTTCAATACCCCCCCCATAATGGATAGAACATCTAAGTAGAGTATCAAAGAAGGAAATGGAAAACTTGAACATTATATGCAAAATAGATCTAACAGACATATTTAGAATATTCCACCCAACAACAGCAAAATACACATTTGTCTGAGTATATGCTCAGGATAGACTATATGCTAGGCTATAAAACAATCCTCAGTAAATTTAAAGGGATTGTAATTGTAGAAGTATTTCTCTGATCACAGTGGAGAGAGGTTAAAAATTAATAACAAAAAGAAATTTGGGATATTCACAAATAATGAAAAAAATTAAACTGTACACTACTAAATAACCAATGGGTCAAAGAAGAAATCAAAAGAAAAATTAGAAAATTTTAGGATGAATGAAAATACAACCTATTAAAACTTATGAGATGCAACTAAAGCAGTTCTTAAGAGGGAATTTATAACTATAAATGCCTACATGGAAAAAAAAAAGAAAAGAAACAATCTCAAACAATGATTGAACATTCCATTTAAGACTCTGGAAAAAGAAGAGCAAATTAAACCCAAAGCAAGGATAAGGGAGAAATAATAATGATTAGAACTGAAATAAATGGAATAGATAAAAGAAAAATAATAAAGAAAATCAACAAAATCTAAAGTTGGTTCTTCGAGAAGATCAACAAAATGGACAAAACTTTAGTTAAAGTAAAAAGACTCACTGTCATACAGAGTGAAGTAAGTCAGAAAGAGAAAAACAAATACCGGGGCTTCCCTGGTGGCACAGTGGTTGAGAGTCTGCCTGCCGATGCAGGGGACACGGGCTCATGCCCTGGTCCGGTAACATCCCACATGCCGCGGAGCGGCTGGGCCCGTGAGCCATGGCTGCTGAACCTGCATGTCCGGAGCCTGTGCTCCACAACGGGAGAGGCCACAACAGTGAGAGGCCCACGTACTGCAAAACAAAACAAAACAAACAAACAAAAAAAAACAAATACTGTATGCTAATGCATATATATGGAATCTAAAGAAAAAAAATGGTACTGATGAACCTAGTTGCAGGGCAGGAATAAAGAGGTAGACATACAAAACGGACTTGAGGACATGGAGTGGGAGGGCGAAGCTGGGGTGAATTGAGAGTAGCATCGATATATATGCACTACTGAATGTAAAATAGCTGGCTGGTGGGAAGCAGCAGCATAGCACAGGGAGATCTGCTCGATGCTTTGCGATGATCTAGGAGGGTGGGAGAGGGAGGATGGGAGGAGGCTCAAGAGGGAGGGGATATGGGGACATATATATGCATATGGCTGATACGCTTTGTTGTGCAACAGAAACTAACACAGTATTGTGAAGCAATTATACTACAATAAAGATCTATTAAAAAAAAGACTCAAATTACTAAAATCAGAAATGGAAGAGGATACATTATCAAACTTACAAAAATAAAAAGAATTATGAAATAATGCTATGAACACGCGTGTACCAGCAAATTAGATAATTTAGATGAATAGAACATTTTCTAAAAAGACACAAGCTACTAAAACTGACTCAGAAAAAAATAGAAAGTCTGAATAGGCTTCTAAGAAGTAAAGAGACTTAGTAATCAGAAAAACTTCCTATAAAGGAAAGCCAGTGACTAGACAACATCACAGGTAATTTCTACCAAACACTTAAATAAGAGATTTAATATTTTACAAATTTTTCCAAAAATAGAAAAGAAGGTAACATTTCTTTTTTTATTGAAGTATAGTTGATTTTTTTTTAACATCTTTATTGGGGTATAATTGCTTTACAATGGTGTGTTAGTTTCTGCTTTACAACAAAGTGAATCAGCTATACGTATACATACGTTCCCATATCTCTTCCCTCTTGCGTCTCCCTCCCTCCCACCCTCCCTATCCCACCCCTCCAGACGGTCACAAAGCACCAAGCTGATATCCCTGTGCTATGCGGCTGCTTCCCACTAGCTATCCACCTTACGTTTGGTGTATATATGTGCATGACTCTCTCTCTCGCTTCTTCACAGCTCACCCCTCCCCCTCCCCATATCCTCAAGTCCTCTCTCCAGTAGGTCTGTGTATTTATTCCTGTCCTACTCCTAGGTTCTTCATGACATTTTTTTCCCTTAAAATCCATATATATGTGTTAGCATACGGTATTTGTCTTCCTCTTTCTGACTTACTTCACTATGACAGACTCTAGGTCTATCCACCTCATTACAAATAGCTCAATTTCATTTCTTTTTATGGCTGAGTAATATTCCATTGTATATATGTGCCACATCTTCTTTATCCATTCATCCGATGATGGGCACTTAGGTTGTCTCCATCTCCGGGCTATCGTAAATAGAGCTGCAATGAACACTTTGGTACATGACTCTTTTTGAATTATGTTTTTCTCAGGGTATATGCCCAGTAGTGGGATTGCTGGACCATATGGTAGTTCTCTTTGTACTTTTTTAAGGAACCTCCATACTGTTCTCCATAGTGGCTGTACCAATTCACATTCCCACCAGCAGTGCAGGAGTGTTCCCTTTTCTCCACACCCTCTCCAGCATTTATTGTTTCTAGATTTTTTGATGATGGCCATTCTGACTGGTGTGAGATGATATCTCATTGTAGTTTTGATTTGCATTTCTCTAATGATTAATGATGTTGAGCATTCTTTCATGTGTTTGTTGGCAGTCTGTATATCTTCTTTGGAGAAATGTCTATTTAGGTCTTCTGCCCATTTTTGGATTGGGTTGTTTGTTTTTTTCTTATTGCGCTACATGAGCTGCTTGTAAATTTTGGAGATTAATTCTTTGTCAGTTGCTTCATTTGCAAATATTTTCTCCCATTCTGAGTGTTGTCTTTTGGTCTTGTTTATGGTTTCCTTTGCTGCGCAAAAGCTTTGAAGTTTCATTAGGTCCCATTTGTTTATTTTTGTTTTTATTTCCATTTCTCTAGGAGGTGGGTCAAAAAGGATCTTGCTGTGATTTATGTCATAGAGCGTTCTGCCTATGTTTTCCTCTAAGAGTTTTATAGTGTCTGGCCTTACATTTAGGTCTTTAATCCATTTTGAGCTTATTTTTGTGTATGGTGTTAGGGAGTGATCTAATCTCATACTTTTATATGTACCTGTCCAGTTTTCCCAGCACCACTTAGTGAAGTGGCTGTTCTTTCTCCACTGTACATTCCTGCCTCCTTTATCAAAGATAAGGTGACCATATGTGCGTGGGTTTATCTCTGGGCTTTCTATCCTGTTCCATTGATCTATCTTTCTGTTTTTGTGCCAGTACCATACTGTCTTGATTACTGTAGCTTTGTAGTATAGTCTGAAGTCAGGGAGCCTGATTCCTCCAGCTCTGTTTTTCGTTCTCAAGATTGCTTTGGCTATTCGGGGTCTTTTGTGTTTCCATACAAATTGTGAAATTTTTTGTTCTAGTTCTGTGAAAAATGCCAGTGGTAGTTTGATAGGGATTGCATTGAATCTGTAGATTGCTTTGGGTAGTAGAGTCATTTTCACAATGGTGATTCTTCCAGTCCAAGAACGTGGTATATCTCTCCATCTATTTGTATCATCTTTAATTTCTTTCATCAGTGTCTTATAATTTTCTACATACAGGTCTTTTGTCTCCTTAGGTAGGTTTATTCCTAGATATTTTATTCTTTTTGTTGCAATGGTAAATGGAAGTGTTTGCTTGATTTCACTTTCAGATTTTTCATCATTAGTGTATAAGAATGCAAGAGATTTCTGTGCATTAATTTTGTATCCTGCAACTTTACCAAATTTATTGATTAGCTCTAGTAGTTTTCTGGTAGCATCTTTAGGATTCTCTATGTATAGTATCATGTCATCTGCAAACAGTGACAGCTTTACTTCTTCTTTTCTGATTTGAATTCCTTTTATTTCCTTTT
Source organism: Globicephala melas (assembly GCF_963455315.2). Classification (NCBI taxonomy): domain Eukaryota; kingdom Metazoa; phylum Chordata; class Mammalia; order Artiodactyla; family Delphinidae; genus Globicephala; species Globicephala melas. Next base: position 16,701,861 of record NC_083327.1, on the reverse strand, counting down.
CTTCTCTGATTGCTGTGGCTAAAACTTCCAAAACTATATTGAATAAGAGTGGTGAGAGTGGGCAACCTTGTCTTGTTTCTGATCTTATTAGAAATGCTTTCAGTTTTTCACCACTGAGGATGATGTTGGCTGTGGGCTTGTCATATATGGCCTTTATTATGTTGAGGAAAGTTCCCTCTATGCCTACTTTCTGGAGGGTTTTTATCATAAATGGGTGTTGAATTTTGTCAAAAGCTTTCTCTGTATCTATTGAGATGATCATATGGTTTTTCTCCTTCAGTTTGTTAATATGGTTTATCACATTGATAGATTTGCGTATATTGAAGAATCATTGCATTCCTGGAATAAACCCCACTTGATCATGGTGTATGATCCTTTTAATGTGCTGTTGGATTCTGTTTGCTAGTATTTTGTTGGGGAATTTTGCATCTATGTTCATCAGTGATACTGGCCTGTAGTTTTCTTTCTTTGTGACATCTTTGTCTGGTTTCGGTATCAAGGTGATGGTGGCCTCGTAGAATGAATTTGGGAGTGTTCCTCCCTCTGCTATATTTTGGAAGAGTTTGAGAAGGATAGGTGTTAGCTATGTATGATAGAATTCGCCTGTGAAGCCATCTGGTCCTGGGCTTTTGTTTGTTGGAAGATTTTTAATCACAGTTTCAATTTCAGTGCTTGTGATTGGTCTGTTCATATTTTCTATCTCTTCCTGATTCAGTCTTGGCAGGTTGTGCATTTCTAAGAATTTGTCCATTTCTTCCAGGTTTTCCATTTTATTGGCATAGAGTTGCTTGTAGCAATCTCTTATGATCTTTTGTATTTCTGCAGTGTCAGTTGTTACTTCTCCTTTTTCATTTCTAATTCTATTGATTTGAGTCTTCTCCCTTTTTTTCTTGATGAGTCTGGCTAATGGTTTATCTATTTTGTTTATCTTCTCAAAGAACCAGCTTTTAGTTTTATTGATCTTTACTATTGTTTCCTTCATTTCTTTTTCATTTATTTCTGATCTGATCTTTATGATTTCTTTCCTTCTGCTAACTTTGGGTTTTTTTTTGTTCTTCTTTCTCTAATTGCTTTAGGTGCAAGGTTAGGTTGTTTATTCGAGATGTTTCCTGTTTCTTAAGGTGAGCTTGTATTGCTATAAACTTCCCTCTTAGAACTGCTTTTGCTGCATCCCATAGGTTTTGGGTTGTCGTGTCTCCATTGTCATTTGTTTCTAGGTATTTTTTGATTTCCTCTTTGATTTCTTCAGTGATCACTTCGTTATTAAGTAATGTATTGTTTAGCCTCCATGTGTTTGTATTTTTTACAGATCTTTTCCTGTAATTGATATCTAGTCTCATGGCATTGTGGTCGGAAAAGATACTTGATACAATTTCAATTTTCTTAAATTTACCAAGGCTTGATTTGTGACCCAAGATATGATCTATCCTGGAGAATGTTCCATGAGCACTTGATAAAAATGTGTATTCAGTTGTTTTTGGATGGAGTGTCCTATAAATATCAATTAAGTCCATCTTGTTTAATGTATCATTTAAAGCTTCTCTTTCGTTATTTATTTTCATTTTGGATGATCTGTCCATTGGTGAAAGTGGGGTGTTAACGTCCCCTACTATGAATGTGTTACTGACGATTTCCCCTTTTATGGCTGTTAGTATTTGCCTTATGTATTGAGGTGCTCCTATGTTGGGTGCATAAATATTTACAATTGTTACATCTTCTTCTTGGATCGATCCCTTGATCATTATGTAGTGTCCTTCTTTGTCTCTTCTAGTAGTCTTTACTTTAAAGTCTATTTTGTCTGATATGAGAATTGCTACTCCAGCTTTCTTTTGGTTTCCATTTGCATGGAATATCTTTTTCCATCCCCTTACTTTCAGTCTGTATGTGTCTCTAGGTCTGAAGTGGGTCTCTTGTAGACAGCATATATATGGGTCTTGTTTTTGTATCCATTCAGCCAATCTGTGTCTTTTGGTGGCAGCATTTAGTCCATTTACATTTAAGGTAATTATCGATATGTATGTTCCTATTCCCATTTTCTAAATTGTTTTGGGTTCATTATTGTAGGTCTTTTCCTTCTCTTGTGTTTCTTGCCTAGAGAAGTTCCTTTAGCGTTTGTTGTAAAGCTGGTTTGGTGGTGCTGAACTCTCTCAGCTTTTGCTGGTCTGTAAAGTTTTCAATTTCTCCATCAAATCTGAATGAGATCCTTGCTGGGTAGAGTAATCCTGGTTGCAGGTTTTTCTCCTTCATCACTTTAAGTATATCATGCCACTCCCTTTTGGCTTGCAGAGTTTCTGCTGAGAGATCAGCTGTTAACCTTATGGGGATTCCCTTGTGTGTTATTTGTTGTTTTTCCCTTGCTGCTTTTAATATGCTTTCTTTGTATTTAATTTTTGACAGTTTGATTAATATGTGTCTTGGCGTATTTCTCCTTGGATTTATCCTGTATCGGTCTCTCTGTGCCTCCTGGACTTTATTAACTATTTCCTTTCCCATATTAGGGAAATTTTCAACTATAATCTCTTCAAATATTTTCTCAGTCCCTTTCTTTTTCTCTTCTTCTTCTGGAACCCCTATAATTCGAATGTTGGTGCGTTTAATGTTGTCCCAGAGGTCTCTGAGACTGTCCTCAGTTCTTTTCGTTCTTTTCTCTTTATTCTGCTCTGCAGTAGTTATTTCCACTATTTTATCTTCCAGGTCACTTATCCGTTCTTCTGCCTCAGTTATTCTGCTATTGATCCCATCTAGAGTATTTTTCATTTCGTTTATTCTGTTGTTCATCGTTGCTTGTTTCATCTTTAGTTCTCCTAGGTCCTTGTTAAATGTTTCTTGCATTTTGTCTATTCTATTTCCAAGATTTTGGATCATCTTTACTATCATTATTCTGAATTCTTTTTCAGGTAGACTGCCTATCTTCATTTGTTAGGTCTGGTGGGTTTTTATCTTGCTCCTTCATCTGCTGTGTGTTTTTCTGTCTTCTCATTTTGCTTATCTTACTGTGTTTGGGGTCTCCTTTTTGCAGGCTGCAGGTTCGTAGTTTCCGTTGTTTTTAATGTCTGTCCCCAGTGGCGAAGGTTGGTTCACTGGGTTGTGTAGGCTTCCTTATGGGGGGGACTAGTGCCTGTGTTCTGGTGGATGAGGCTGGATCTTGTGTTTCTGGTGGGCAGGTCCATGTCTGGTGGTGTGTTTTGGGGTGTATGTGGACTTATTATGATTTTAGGCAGCCTCTCTGCTAATGGGTGGGGTTGTGTTCCTGTTTTGCTAGTTGTTTGGCATAGGGTGTCCAGCACTGTAGCTTGCTGGTCGTTGAGTGAAGCTGGGTGCTGGTGTTGAGATGGAGACCTCTGGGAGATTTTCGCCATTTGATATTATGTGTAGCTGGGAGGTCTCTTGTTGACCAGTGTCCTGAAGTTGTCTCTCCCACCTCAGAGGCACAGCACTGACTACTGGCTGTAGCACCAAGAGCCTTTCATCCACATGGCTCAGAATAAAAGGGAGAAAAAGTAGAGAGAAAGAATTAGTAGAAGAAAGAAAGAGAGGGAGGGAGGGAGGGAGGAAGGAAGGAAGGAAGAAAGAAGGGAAGGAAGGAAGGAAGAAAGAAAGAAGAAAAGGAAAGAAGGAAAGAAAAGAAAGGAGGGAGGGAGGGAGGGATGGTGGGAGGAAGGAAGGAAGGAAGGAGGGAAGGAAGGATAAAAGAAAGAAAGAAAGAAGATAAAGTAAAATAAAATATAAAGTCATTAAATTAAAAATAATTATTAAGAAAAAAATTAAAAAAACAAAAAAACGGGCAGAACCTTAGGACAAATGGTGGAAGCAAAGCTATACAGACAAAATCTCACACAGAGGCATACACATACACACTCACAAAAAGAGGAAAAGGGGAAAAAATCATAAATCTTGCTCTCAAAGTCCAGCTCCTCAATTTTGGGATGATTCGTTGTCTAAAGGAGGGAAGGAAGGAAGGAAAGAAAGAAAGAAGATAAAGTAATATAAAATAAAGTTATTAAAATTAATTATTAAGAAAAAAAATTTTTTTTAATAAAACGGACGGATAGAACCCTAGGACAAATGGTGGAAGCAAAGCTATACAGACAAAATCTCACACAGAAGCATTCACATACACAGTCACAAAAAGAGGAAAAGGAGGAAAGATCATTAATCTTGCTCTCAAAGTCCACCTCCTCAATTTTGGGATGATTTGTTGTCTAAAGGAGGGGAGGAAGGAAGGAAGGAAGGAAAGATAAAGTAATATAAAATAAAGTTATTAAAATTAATTATTAAGAAAAAAAAACAGACGGATAGAACCCTAGGACAAATGGTGGAAGCAAAGCTATACAGACAAAATCTCACACAGAAGCATACACATACACACTCACAAAAAGAGGAAAAGGGGAAAAAAATCATAAATCTTGCTCTCTAAGTCCACCTTAATTTGGGATGATTGGTTGTCTATTCATGTATTCCACAGGTGCAGGTACATCAAGTTGATTGTGCAGCTTTAATCTGCTGCTCCTGAGGCTGCTGAGAGCAATTTCCCTTTCTCTTCTTTGTTCACACAGCTCCCGGGTCTCAGCTTTGGATTTGGCCCCGCCTCTGCGTGTAGGTCGCCTGAGGGCGTCTGTTCTTCGCTCAGACAGGACGGGGTTAAAGGAGCCGCTGATTCAGGGGCTGTGGCTCATGGGGGGCGGGGGGGCACGGCGTGAGGGGCGGGCCTGCGGCGGCAGACGCCAGCGTGACGTTGCACCAGCCTGAGGTGCGCCGTGCGTTCTCCCGGGGAAGTTGTCCCTGGATCCCGGGACCCTGGCAGTGGCGGGCTGCACAGGCTCCCCGGAAGAGGGGTGAGGAGAGTGAGCTGTGCTCGCACACAGGCTTCTTGGTGGCGGCAGTGGCAGCCTTAGCATCTCCCGCCCGTCTCTGGGCTCCGTGCTTTTAGCCGTGGCTCGCGCCCGTCTCTGGAGTTCCTTTAAGCAGCGCTCTTAATCCCCTCTCCTCGCGCACCAGGAAACAAAGAGGGAAGAAAAAGTCTCTTGCCTCTTCGGCAGCTCCAGACCTTTTCTCGGACTCTCTCCCGGCCAGCCGTGGTGCACTAACCCCTTCAGGCTGTGTTCACGCCGCCAACCCCAGTCCTGTCCCTGCACTCAGACCGAAGCCCGAGCCTCAGCTCCCAGCCCCGCCCGCCCCGGCGGGTGAGCAGACAAGCCTCTCGGGCTGGTGAGTGCAGGTCGGCACCGATCCTCTGTGTGGGAATTTGCCCGCTTTGCCCTCCGCACCCGTGTTGCTGTGCTCTCCTCCGCGGTTCTGTAGCTCCCCCCTCCGCCACCCACAGTCTCCGCCCGCGAAGGGGCTTCCTAGTGTGTGGAAACCTTTCCTCCTTCACAGCTCCCTCCCACTGGTGCAGGTGCCGTCCCTATTCTTTTGTCTCTGTTTTTTCCTTTGCCCTACCCAGGTACGTGGGGAGTTTCTTGCCTTTTGGGAGGTCTGAGGTCTTCTGCCAGCATTCAATAGGTGTTCTGTAGGAGTTGTTCCACGTGTAGATGTATTTCTGGTGTATCTGTGGGGAGGAAGGTGATCTCCGCATCTTAGTCTTCCGCCATCTTCCCCTCCGCCCCAGTTGATTTATAATGTTGCGTTAGTTTCAGGTATTCAGTAAAGTAATTTTTATATATATATATATGTTATTACAAGATATTGAATATAGTTCCCTGTGCTGTACAGTAGGTCCTTGTTGTTTATCTATTTTTACATATAGTAGTGTGTATCTGTTAACCCCAAACTCCTAATTTATTCCCTCCCCTTTCCCCTTTGGTAAGAGTAAGTTTGTTTTCTATGTCTGTGAGTCTGTTACTGTTTTGTAAGTAAGTTCATTTTTATCTTTTCTTTTTTTTAGATTCCACATATAAGTGATATTATATGATATTTGTTTTTCTCTGTGTGATTTATTTCACTTGGTATAATCTCTAGGTCCACCCATGTTGCTGCAAATGGCATTATTTCATTCTTTTTTATGGGTGATTAATACTCCATTGAATATATATACCACATCTTCGTTATCCATTCATCTGTCGATGGACATTTTGGTTGCTTCCATGTCTTGGCTATTGTAAATAGTGCTGCAGTGAACACTGGGGTACATGTATCTTTTCGAATTAGAGTTTTCTCCAGATATATGCCCAGGAGTGGGATTGCAGGATCATATGATGACTCTATTTTTAGATTTTTAAGGAACCTCCTTACTATTCTCCACAGTGACTACACCAATTCACATTCCCACCAACAGTGTAGGAGGGTCCCCTTTTCTCCACACCATTTCCATCATTTATTATTTGTAGACTTTTTGGATGATGGCCATTCTGACTGGTGTGAGGTAGTTTTGATTTGCATATCTCTAAGAATTAGTGATGTTGAGCATCTTTTCATGTTAACAGGCACATCTTTCCATGTGCTTGTTAACCATCTGTATGTCTTCTTTGGAGAAGTGTCTATTTAGGTCTTGGGAACACTTATTAATTCATTCAATGATGCCAATATTGCCTTGATATGAAAACCAGACAAAGACATCACACAAACAAAATACAGACCAATAGCTCATATAAACATAAATTCAAAATTCTTTTAAAAATACTACCAAATCAAATTCAGCAACATAGAAAAAGTATCATACACCATGACCAAGTGGGATTTACACACAGGAATGCAGGTTGGTTTAACATCTGAAAATCAAGAAGATAGCAATGCAAGACTTCAAGGAGAGACTTCCCTGGTGGTGCAGTGCTTAAGAATCTGCCTGCCAATGCAGGGGACAGGGGTTCGGGCCCTGATCCAGGAATATGCCACATGCCGCGGAGCAATTAAGCCCGTGAGCCACAGCTAATGAGCCCGTGAGCCACAGCTACTGAGCCCGTGTGCCACAGCTACTGAAACCCATGCACCTAGAGCCCATGCTCCACAACAAGAGAAGCCACCGCAATGAGAAGCCCGCGCACCGCAACAAAGAGGAACCCCCGCTCACCACAACTAGAGAAAGCCCACGCACAGCAACAAAGACCCAACATGACCAAAAATGAATAAATAAAGAAAGAAGACTTCAAGGAACATGAAAAATCAAGGAAACATTACAGCACCAAAGGAACTCAATAATCCTTCAGTAACTGACTGCGTGGAAATGGAGACCTACATATTCCCTGACAAAAAAAAAAAATCGAGAAAAAAATCTTTTAAGGAAGCTCAGGGAGCAGAGAGACAACTCCGTGAAATCAGGAAAGCAATACATGAACAAAGTGAGAGAGTAAGCAGAAAGATAGAAATCATTATAAAGAACCAAACATAAATTCTGGAGCTGAAGAATACAATGAACAAAATGAAAAATGGAATACAGAGAATCACAGCAGACTTGATCAAGCAGAAGAAAGAACCCATGAATGGAAAGAAAATTTGTTTAAAATCATTCAGTCAGATGAGAAAAAAAGGGTGGAGAAAGCCTACATGAGTTATGGGGTACCATCAAAGAAACAATATTTGCAGTCTGGGAGTCCCAGAAGGAGAAGAGAGAGAGAAGGGATCAGAAAGCTTTTTAAATAAATAATGCCTGAAAATTTCCCAAATCTGGGCAGAGATATGGGCATCCACCTACCTAAGACACATAAATCCCCATAGAGATTCAACGAAAAGAAGAATCACACTGTCATAAAACTGTCAAAGGTCAAAGACAAATAGAGGATTTAAAAGCATCAAGAGGGAAGAAACTCCTCTCATACAAGGGAGGATGATCAAACTATGAGTGGATTTCGCAGCAGAAACGTTGCAGAAACCTTGCAGCAGAAACCTTGCAGGCCAGGGGAGAGTGAGATGATATATTCAAAGTGCTGAAAGAAAAAAAAATGCCAATAGGAACACTTTGCACAGTAAAGCTGTCCTTCAGAAATGAAGGAAAATTAAAGACTTTCTCAGACAAACTAAAGCTGAGAGAGTTCATTACCACTACCCCTGCCTTACAAGAAACGCTAAAGGGATTTCAGGGGTTTCTTCACACTGAAATGAAAGGACACTAATTAGTAACATGACAACATATGAAAATGCAAAGCACACTGGTAAAAGTAAGTATATAGTCAAGTTCAGAATACTCTGACATTTTGCTGATGATATGTAAATCCCTTAACTCTAGTATAAAAGTTAAAAGACAAAAATATTAAAAATAACTATAGTTACAGTAATTTTAATGGATACACAACATTAAAATAGTAAATTTTGACATCAAAAATATAAAATGGGAGGAGGAAGTAAAAGGGTAGTCTTGTAACTGAAGTTAAGCAACTGAAGTTAACTTACCATCTTAAATCACTTAATCACTGTAAGAGGTTTTATGTAAGCCTCATGGTAACCACAAAGCAAAAACCCATAGTAGATAGAGAAAAGAGAAAGAGAAAGGAATCAAAGTATACCAGTACATAAAATAATCAAATCACAAAGAAAGACAGCAAGAAAGAAAGGGACAAAGGAACTACAGAACATTCCAAAAAAGCATTAACAAGATGGCAGTAGTAAGTCCTTATCTATCAACAGTTACTTTCAATGTAAATAAATTTTCCAATCAAAAGACATAGAGTCACTGAATGGATAAAATAAGAACAAGATCCAACTATGTGATGCCTACAGAAGACTCATTTCAGGTTTAAGGACTCATTTCAGGCTGACAGTGAAGGGACGAAAAAAGACATTCCATGTAAATGAAAATCAAAAGAGAGCAGAGGCAGCTACACGTATATCAGAAAAAATAGACTTTAAGTCAAAAACTCTAACAAGAGACAAAGGAGTTCATTATATTATGATAAAGGGATCAATTCATCCATAGAATATAACATTTGTAAATATATATGCACCTCGTTGGGGCACCTAATCATATTAAGCAAATTGTAACAGATCTGAAGGGAGAAATAGATGGCAATGCAGTCATAGTCAGGGACTTCAATACCCCACTTTCGACAGTGGAGAAATCATCCAGACAGAAACGTAATAGGGAAACATTGGACTTGTACTACACTTTTGACCTAATGGACATAAAAGATAAACACAGAATATTCCATCCAAAAGCAACAGAATACAGTTTCTTTTCAAGCCCACATGGAACATCTCTGGGAGAGATCGTATGTTAGACCACATAAGACATAACAAACTTAAGAAGACTGAAATCATGCAAGTATTTTTTTCCAAACACAATGGTATGAAACCAGAAATCAATAACAGGAAGAAACCTAGGAATTTTACAAATATGTGCAAATTATGCACTCCTGAACAATCAGTGGGTCAAAGAAAAGATCAAAAGGGGAAAGCAAAAATACGTTCTTAAAATGAAAATGGAAACACATCAAACAGTAACAACAGCAATTTTGATTAAATACTTGGCAAAGGACCTAAGTAGACATGTTTGCAAAGAGGACGTACAAATGGCCCACAGGTACATGAACAGTGCTCAACATCACTAATCATCAGGAAAATGCGAATCAAAACCACAGTGAGATATCACTTCACATTAGTTAGCTTTTATCAAAAAGATAAGAGATAACAAGTCCCAGTAAGGATGTGGAGAAAAGGGAGCCCTTGTACACTGTTGGTGGGAATGTAAATTGGTGCAGCCATTATGCAAAACAATATGCAGGTTCGTCAAATAATTAAAAATGGAAATATATGATCCCAGTATCCCACTTCTTGGTATATAGTTGAAGAAAATGAAATCAGTATCTCGAAGAAATATCTACACTCCCATGATCATTGCAGCTTTATTCACAGTAAACAAGATGTAAACAGCCTAACTGTTTATCAGTGTATAAGTAAATAAAATATAGTATATATACACAAGGGAATATTATTTAGGCATAAAATAAAAGGAAATCCTGCTATTTGTGGCAGCATAGATAAACCTGGAGGGCATTATGCTAAGTGAAATAAGCCATACAGAAAAAGACAAATACTATATGGTATCACTTATATATGGAATCAAAAAAAATTAAATTTATGGACACAGAATAGAATGGTGTTTTCCAGGGGCTGAGGGTAGGGGAAATAGGGTTGGTCAAAGGGTACAGACTTACTGTTATAAGATGAATAAGTTATGAGGATCAAATATATAGCATGGTGACTATGTGAGTAGATCTTACAGACCATAAAAAAAGAAGTAATTATGGGAGGTGATGGACGTGTTGATTGTGGTAATGATTTCACAATATATTCATATATCAAATCATCACATTGTATACTTTAAATATATATAATGTTATACCTCAATTATATCCCAGTAAATCTAGTGGGAAAATCTACCAAATATTGCTGAAAGAACTTAAGGAGACCTAAATAAACGAATAGAAATCCCTTGTTCAAGTATTACAAGACTTAATATTAAGATGGCAATATTCCACAAATTGATCTACTGATTCAAAACAATCCTATTAAATTGTCGTTTGAGATTTTTTTATAGAAATTGACAAGTTGATCCTAAAAGTATTAGAGAAATGTGAGGGACCCAGAATAGCCAAAACAATCTTGAAAAAGAACAAAGTTGGAGGACTTACACACCTGACAACTTCAGATCATATTTTACAGCTGCTTTAATCAAGAGAATATGGTGATGCAGACATAGAGAATAGACCTGTGGTTGCCAACGGGGAAGGGGAGTGTGGGAGGGACAGAGTGGGAGTTTGAGGTTAGCAAATGAAAACTATTATGTATAGAATGGATAAACAACAGGATCCTACTGTATAGCACAGGGAACTATATTCAGTATCCTGTGATAAACCATAATGGAAAAGAATATTAAAAAAATGTATATATATGTATAACTGAATCACTTTGCTGTACAGGAGAAATTAACACAACATTGTAAGTCAACTATACTCCAATTTAAAAAAAAAGTGTGGTGCTGGCATGAGGATAGACTTACAGATCAGTGAAATAGAACTGAGAGTCCATATATAAACCCTCACCTTTAAGTTTGGTTGGATTTTGACAAGGATACCAAGACCATTCAACAGGGAAAGAATTATCTTTCAACAAATGATGCTGATAAACTAGATATCCACATGCAAATGAAATGAAGTTAGTCTCCTTCCTTACATATGTACAAAAAGTTAACTCCAGGTGGATCATAGAAATAAATGTAAGAGCTAAAACTAAAAAACTCTTAGAAAAAACATAGGAGTATATCTTCATGACGTTGGGTTAGGGAAAGTCTTTTATTATTTTTTTATTTTTTTATACACCAGGTTCTTATTAGTCATCAGTTTCATACACATCAGTTTATACATGTCAATCCCAATCGCCCAGTTCATCACACCCCCACCCCCACCACCTCCCGGCTGCTTTCCCCCCTTGGTGTCCATACGTTTGTTCTCTACGTCTGTGTCTCAATTTCTTCCCTGCAAACCGGTTCATCTGTACCATTTTTCTAGGTTCCACACATATGCGTTAATATACGATATTTTTTTTCTCTTTCTGACTTATTTCACCCTGTATGACAGTCTCTAGATGCATCCACGTCTCAACAAATGACTCAATTTCGTTCCTTTTTATGGGTGAGTAATATTCTGTTGTATATACGTACCACATCTTCTTTATCCATTCATCTGTCGATGGGCATTTAGGTTGCTTCCATGACCTGGCTATTGTAAATAGTGCTGCAATGAACATTGGGGTGCATGTGTCTTTTTGAATGATGATTTTTCTCTGGGTATATGCCCAGTAGTGGGATTGCTGGGTCACATGGTATTTCTATTTTTAGTTTTTTAAGGAACCTCCGTACTGGTCTCCATAGTGGCTGTATCAATTTACATTCCCACCAACAGTGCAAGAGGGTACCCTTTTCTCCACACCCTCTCCAGCATTTGTTGTTTGTAGATATTCTGATGATGCCCATTCTGACTGTTGTGAGGTGATACCTCATTGTAGTTTTCATTTGCATTTCTCTAATGATTGGTGATATTGAGCAGCTTTTCATGTGCTTCTTGGCCATCTGTATGTCTTCTTTGGAGAGATGTCCATTTAGGTCTTCTGCCCATTTTTGGATTAGGTTGTTTGTATTTTTAATATTGAGCTGCATGAGCTATTTATATATTTTGGAGATTAATCCTTTGTCTGTTGATTCATTTGCAAATATTTTCTCCCATTCTGAGGGTTGTCTTTTCATCTTCTTTATGGTTTCCTTTGCTGTGCAAAAGCTTTGAAGTTCATTAGGTCCCATTTGTTTGTTTTTGTTATTATTTCCATTACTCTAAGAGGTGGATAAAAAAGATCTTGCTGTGATTTATGTCAAGCAGTGTTCTTCCTATGTTTTCCTCTAACAGTTTTTTAGTGTCCGGTCTTATATTTAGGTCTCTAATCCATTTTGAGTTTATTTTTGTGTATGGTGTTAGGGAGTGTTCTAATTTCATTCTTTTACATGTAGCTCTCCAGTTTTCCCAGTACCACTTATTGAAGAGACTGTCTTTTCTCCATTGTATATCCTTGCCTCCTTTGTCATAGATTAGTTGACCACAGGTGCGTGGGTTTATCTCTGGGCTTTCTATCCTGTTCCATTGATCTGTATCTCTGTTTTTGTGCCAGTACCATATTGTCTTGATTACTGTAGCTTTCTAGTATAGTCTAAAGTCAGGGAGTCTGATTCCTCCCACTCCATTTTTTTTCCCTCAAGACTGCTTTGGCTATTCGGGGTCTTTTGTGTCTCCATACAAATTTTAAGATTTTTTGTTCTAGTTCCGTAAAAAATGCCATTGGTAATTTGATAGGGATTGCATTGAATCTGTAGATTGCTTTGGGTAGTATAGTCCTTTTCACAATATTGATTCTTCCAATCCAAGAACATGGTACACCTCTCCATCTGTTGGTATCATTTTTAATTTCTTTCATCAGTGTCTGATAGTTTTCTGAGTACAGGTCTTTTGCTTCCTTAGGTAGGTTTATTCCTAGGTATTTTATTCTTTTTGATGCAATGGCAAATGGGAGTGTTTCCTTAATTTCCCTTTCAGATTTTTCATCATTAGTGTATACGAATGCAAGAGATTTCTGTGCATTGATTTTGTATCCTGCAACTTTACCAAATACATTGGTTAGGTCTAGTAGTTTTCTGGTGACATCTTTAGGATTCTCTATGTATAGTATCATGTCATCTGCAAACAGTGACAGTTTTACTTCTTTTCCAATTTGTATTCCTTTTATTTCTTTTTCTTCTCTGATTGTCATGGCTAGGACTTACAAAACTATGTTGAATAATAGTGATGAGAGTGGACATCCTTGTCTTGTTCCTTATCTTAGTAGAAATGCTTTCAGTTTTTCACCATTGAGGATGATGTTTGCTGTGGGTTTGTCGTATATGGCCTTTATTACGTTGAGGTAGGTTCCCTCTATGCCCACTTTCTGCAGAGTTTTTATCATAAATGGCTGTTGAATTTTGTCAAAAGCTTTTTCTGCATCTATTGAGATGATCATCTGGTTTTATTCTTCAGTTTCTTAATATGGTGTATCACATTGATTGATTTGCATATATTGAAGAATCCTTGCATCCCTGGGATAAATCCCACTTGCTCATGGTGTATGATCCTTTTAATGTGTTGTTGGATTCTGTTTGCTAGTATTTTGTTGAGGATTTTTGCATCTATATTCATCAGTGATATTGGTCTGTAATTTTCTTTTTTTGTAGTATCTTTGTCTGGTTTTGGTATCAGGGTGATGGTGGCCTCATAGAATGAGTTTGGGAGTGTTCCTTCCTCTGCAATTTTTTGAAAGAGTTTGAGAAGGATGGGTGTTAGCTCTTCTCTAAATGTTTGATAGAATTCACCTGTGAAGCCATCTGGCCCTGGGCTTTTGTTTCTTGGCAGATTTTTAATCACAGTTTCAATTTCATTACTTGTGATTGTTCTGTTCATATTTTCTCTTTCTTCCTGGTTTAGTCTTGGAAGGTTATACCTTTCTAAGAATGTGTCCATTTCTTCCAGGTTGTCCATTTTACTGGCATAGAGTTGCTTGTAGTAGTCTCTTAGGATGCTTTGTATTTCTGAAGTTTCTGTTGTAGCTACTCCTTTTTCATTTCTAATTTTACTGATTTGAGTCCTCTCCCTCTTTTTCTTGATGAGTCTGGCTAATGGTTTATCAATTTTATTTATCTTCTCAAAGAACCGCCTTTAGTTTTATTGATATTTGCTACTGTTTTCTTTGTTTCTATTTCATTTATTTCTGCTCTGATCTTTATGATTTCTTTCCTTCTGCTAACTTTGGGTTTTGTTCGTTCTTCTTTCTCTAGTTCCTTTAGGTGTAAGGTTAAATTGTTTATTTGAGATTTTTCTTGTTTCTTGAGGTAGGCTTGTATAGCTATAAACTTCCCTCTTAGAACTGCTTTTGCTGCATCCCATAGGTTTTGGATCATCGTGTTTTCATTGTCATTTGTCTCTAGGTATTTTTTGATTTCCTCTTTGATTTCTTCAGTGATCTCTAAGGTATTTAGTAACGTATTGTTTAGCCTCCATGTGGTAGTGTTTTTTACATTTTTTTCCCCTGTAATTAATTTCTAATCTCATAGCATTGTGGTCAGAAAAGATGCTTGATATGATTTCAATTTTCTTAAATTTACTGAGGCTTGATTTGTGACCCAAGATGTAATCTATCCTGGAGAATGTTCCGTGGGCACTTGAGAAGAAAGTGTAATCTGCTATTTTTGGATTGAATGTCCTATAAATATCAATTAAATCTATGATCTATTGTGTCATTTAAAGCTTCTGTTTCCATATTTATTTTCATTTTGGATGATCTGTCCATTGGTGTAAGTGAGGTGTTAAAGTCCTCCACTATTTTTGTGTTACTGTCAACTTCCTCTTTTATAGCTGTTAGCAGTTGCCTTATGTATTGAGGTGCTCCTGTGATGGGTGCATATATATTTATAATTGTTATATCTTCTTCTTGGATTGATCCCTTGATCCTCATGTAGAGTCCTTCCTTGTCTTTTGTAGCATTCTTTATTTTAAAGTGTATTTTATCTGATATGAGTATTGCTACTCCAGCTTTCTTTTGATTTCCCTTTGCATGGAAAATCTTTTTCCATCCCCTCACTTTCAGTTTGTATGTGTCCCTAGGTCTGAAGTATGGGACTCTTGTAGACAGCATATATATGGGTCTTGTATTTGTATCCATTCAGCAAGCCTGTGTCTTTTGGTTGGAGCATTTAATCCATTCATGTTTAAGGTAATTATCGATATATATATTCCTATGACCATTTTCTTAATTTTTATGGGTTTGTTTTTGTAGGTCCTTTTCTTTTCTTGTGTTTCCCACTTAGAGAAGTTCCTTTAGCATTTGTTGTAGAGCTGGTTTGGGGGTGCTGAATTCTCTTAGCTTTTGCTTGTCTGTAAAGCTTTTGATTTCTCCATCGAATCTGAATGAGATCCTTGCTGGGTAGAGTAATCTTGGTTGTAGGTTCTTCCCTTTCATCACTTTAAGTATATCATGCCACTCCCTTCTGGCTTGTGGAGTTTCTGCTGAGAAATCAGCTGTTAACCTTATGGGATTTTCCTTGTATGTTATTTGTCATTTTTCACTTGCTGCTTTCAATAATTTTTCTTTGTCTTTAATTTTTGCCAGTTTGATTACTATGTGTCTTCACATGTTTCTCCTTCTGTTTATCCTGTATGGGACTCTCTGTACTTCCTGGACTTGGGTGGCTCTTTTCTTTCCCATGTTAGGTAAGTTTTTGACTATAATCTCTTCAAATATTTTCTCGGGTCCTTTCTCTCGCTCTTCTCCTTCTGGGACCCCTATAATGCGAATGTTGTTGCGTTTATTGTTGTCCCAGAGGTCTCTTATGCTGTCTTCATTTCTTATCATTCTTTTTTCTTTATTCTGTTCTGCAGCAGTGAATTCCACCATTATGTCTTCCAGGTCACTTATCCGTTCTTCTGCCTCAGGTATTCTGCTCTTGATTCCTTCGAGTGTCGTTTTCATTTCAGTTATTGTATTGTTCATCTCTGTTTGTTTGTTCTTTAATTCTTCTAGGTCTTTGTTAAACATTTCTTGCATCTTCTCGATCTTTGCCTCCATTCTTTTTCCGCGGTCCTGGATCATTTTCACTATCATTATTCCGAATTCTTTTTCTGGAAGGTTGCCTATCTCCACTTCATTGAGTTGTTTTTCTGTGGTTTTATCTTGTTCCTTCATCTGGTACGTAGCCCTCTGCCTTTTCATGTGGTTTTTGTTCCACAGGCTGCAGGATTGTAGTTCTTCTTGCTTCTGCTGTCTGCCCTCTCAGGGAAAGTCTTTTAGATGTGACACCAGAAGTACAAACAATAACAAAAATGTATATTAATTGAATTTCATGAAAACTAAAAACTTTTATGCTTCAAAGAACACTATCAAGAAAATGAAAAGATAACTCCCAGAATGGGAGAAAACATATATAAATCATATATCTGATAACAGATTTATATCTAGAATATGCAAGGAACTCTTACAACTCAATAACAAGAAGACAAACCTACTTTTTAAATGGGCAAAGTATCCGAATTGACATTTCTCCAAAGAAGATATATCAATACAGATAGTCAATAAGCCTTTGAAAAGATGCTCAATATCATTAGCTCTCAGGAAAATGAAAAACAAAACCACAGCGAGACAATAAGTTATTATTTAACTGTTAAGAAAGTTAACAGTTAAAACTGTTAAGTTTCAAACATAATAATGACCATAAATAAGAGAGTCCTGGGAGAGCTTTGTTGAAGTGTTAAACTTTCAATCTCACAGATTAAAGAACTTGATATGAACATAGGTGGATCTGGAAGGACAGAAGACATTCCATATGGAGAATAGAAATACGTGTTCAAAACCTGGTACTTCCAGTCCCTCCTTTTCCTAACTCATCCTTCGTACTATCACTGGAGAGGTCTTTCTAAAGGCAAACTTCTGAACAGTTCATTCTCTGCTCAATGCCCTGAAGGTACCTCATTACCTCCAGAATAAGGTAATTACCCTTTAGTGTAATATTGACAGCCCGTCCTACCACTTGCCTCAAAGCACTCACTCTTTGTATCCCATTCTCCTGCAATAGCAATCAGTTTATGGTTCCCTAAACCTGTCATATTTTTTCTTTATTTCTATTTTCTGAATATTCAACACTCTTCTCAGAGGACTTTCCACACACATTTTCTTTGCCTGCCTGGTAAACTGATTCATTCTCTTATACTTGGCTTAATATCACCTTTTTCTTGAAACGTGTTGGCCTCAGATAGCATGTACTGCTCCATCCTCTTCACTACCCATGTGAGTTATGACACCTCATGTATAATTGTTTACATGGTTGACTTCCACATCAGACTGTAGTCCTTTCTTCTTTGTATCTTCAGTGTCAAGGAAAGCACCTATTGAAGGACTACATGGATGGTTGGATGGATAAATTACAAACTAATTAAAAGCTCTCAATCATCTACTTCAAGCTTGGTGTAGGTTGAACTACCTAAATAATCAATCTGACGCCTTCCTAGCTAATAGGAATTTTAGAATAAGTTTTTAAGTTTTCAGGAAAAAAAGGTTTAGAAATTATATCACAGCACTTTTAATGCAAACTGATGTTTCTCTTACTCTTTCCTAAAGAAAAAAATTAGTTACTCTGTGTGGAAAAAGAAGTTAAAAAATAATAATAGACTTTTCATGATATAGATTCAATATTGGGGTATTCATTGCCTCAAACAGTGGAATTTAGCTTGGTACTTCAGTAAGTTGGTGTTATGAGAAAATTTTTTTTTGAGAAATTTTGAAATTGAAACAAAGCTTATCAGATTCACATAAATAAAAAATATATAATTATAATTATACATAATTATATTAAAATTAATTAAATAAAAATATTTTTAATTAAAATATAATTACGTATAATTACATGTAAATACTAGTTTGGAAGTTGTGACTGAAATATGTTTTCAAAGAGTTGTCTAATATATGTTCTGTATGGCCAGTGTGACAAATAGATGTTATCACAGGCAATTCATCATAACTTTTTTTTTTAGTCTTTGGACAGAATCAAAAAATGTACTTATTGGATCACAAGTTGTACCTTATATGAAAAGTACAGAGTTTCTGGTTATTTGAGCATGAAATATTATTTATTATAATTGTCAGTAACTTTGCTGAACTTGATTTCCTATTAAAACACGTTATAAATTCTTTCATGTGTATAATCTCATTATAAATTGACTTGGTTAAGAAGAAAAGACACATAATGGTTCCATTTTATGATAAAATCTTTATTGAGAAAAATGTTTTCATGCTCAAGAAAACTGCAACAATATATTGTCAATGCAAATATTGCACAATTTTTGTTTCCAGTGTTCCTTTCATATTCCTGAAAGTTTGTGGCTTAAAGACAGACCACATGATGCTAGATTTTTTATAATTAAGAATTAGAGAAGTATTCTGCTTTGTCTCTTGAAAGCATTTTTAGAGCCCAGTGCAGTTATCACTGAGTTAAAGGCCCATCTGGGACCTGCCTGTCTTTTCTAAGCCCAACTCTGCTTGTTATTAAACTTCACCTAGTGGGCTAGGAAGTGGGCCATGTTTAATGAAATTTCCAGGGCATGGAATTTGGGCTGGGCTTAGCTATTACCACAAGCAAAAATAAATTTCTTGGTGCAGAAATAATTTTTCTGTCTTAGAATTTTCACAGCCCTTGGTATTTTTCTTATGGATCTTATCACTTTCCACCTTGCTTTATGGTTACTTATCTGCAATATTTACTCCCCCTATTATATTGTAAGTAAGAAACTGACTTTACTCATCTTTTTATAACCCGTACCACTTTTTACAGAGATTTAGCATATAGGAGTTAACTAATCGATGTCATTCGAATGAAATTTTTCAATTAATTTCTCTAACTTCAAGTATAGAACTGTGACAATGCCAAAAATGTGTTTAGAGAAAACTTTAGCTTCACCATGATTATAAACATCAATAACCTAATAATGAAACATGTCCTATAGATCAACTTATATGTGGATATCATTGTCTTCCTCTAGTCCATTTTCTTGAATAGTCAGCAGCTCGCTGAAGTACTTCCTGTAAGAGGGCTCCTTGATGTTTCAGCGCCCTCCAGAGGTCTCCAGAATATTCTGACACTTGTCCTTGGAGAACATGCAGAAACCCACAATTTTGCATTGGATGCATAAAGGTTGCTGGGGCCTACCACACCTGGCAGGCTCCCAAGAGGAATACAAGATGACCTTCTAAATGTGGAAAGAAAATATTAGGACTTATATTTTACATACAGGTCACTATTGGGGTTGAGCCCAGAGCAGCAACGTGCTCTTTATCACACTGTGTATCTCACTATGCTACTGTCTCCCTGTGCTTCCAAGAGTCAGCTCCCAAGAAAATGAGTTGCACTCAGTCCTTCCCTCAGGGGCTGCTATTGAGGGAACCCAAGAAATCCGGTGAAGTGAATGTATGTACTATGTGATCTAGTTAACTAATGCTTATTTAATGGATACATGTTTTGAAAAGATTTCTGCAAAGAAACTTCATAATGAAGATAACGCTAACCTGTAAGAGCCAGTGAACAAGAAACTAACATTCCTGACACTTTTCTGAACCCAAGGAAGAGCTCTTTGTCAGCCGAATTGCAATATAAAAGTAATGGCAATCTAATCAGATCTAACAAGAAGTGGACCAAAAAAAATCAAAATTGTCTAGAACTATTTTAGATAGGCATTTGCATCCATGGTAATGATAAACCTCACCCTACCTGTACACTGTGCCCTGAGATTCTAAATGATAATACGATACATCGCACTTGGCATTTAACTATTTTGTTTGTTTAATCAATAAACAAACAGTAGGCAGCTAGGGCATTTATGTTTCTATTTTTGTGTTTCATAACATACTTAATATCTTAGTAAAGGGGTACATGTACAAATTTATATATTTCTAAATAACGTACAGTAAATCTGTCCAGGCAGCGCATTCCTAAATGGAGGTACTTGCTCACATTTCTTTACTGAAGAGAGTCCATGTTCAAAAAAGTGTCAAGACCACTGTGTAAAGGGCACTAAACTTTGTAACTGCATCACTATCAGAGGCCACCATGTTGAAGCCTGATTTTACAAAGGAGAAAAGTGAGCTCCAGAGAGTTTAAGGTGCTTTTCCAGCGTCACGTTTCCAGCTGATTGTAGAATCAGGTTATAATGCAGGTCTTCTGATCCTCAGTTCAAAAACCTTTCCACTCTACCACAGAGAGTAAGAAATCTGAAGTGACTTTACCCTGGTTCCAAAGGCACACTTGTCCCCTACACGTTGTTGACTCTCGGAAGCACAGGGAGGAGTAGCGTAGGGAGATACACAGTGTGATAAAGAGCACGTTGCAGCTCCGGGCTCAACCCCATAGTTCCATGACCCGACTTGGTTCTCAGTTTCTTTGTATTCTTGACCCTTTTATGTTTAGTGACATTAACCCATTCCTCCACGTGGACTTTTCTTTTACCTTCACTCACTGGGTCTTCTAGACCATCTCCTCAGCTTGTCCCAATGGCAGCTCCATACTATATTTTGTCCTGCCTTATAGCCTTGGTTTTTCAACTCAGTGCTACCCATGGTCCAACGTGGCAGCCCTAACACCCACCAAGAGGCCCAGGTCCTACTCCCGGGGTCTAAGTTTGCTTTGAGTTATAGGAACCATGCTGATTGTTTGCATCTTGCATGTTGTTGGGCCGGTGGCCCTACTTTAAAATCCAGTTTTCCTTCAAAACTCTGAACTCATTTTGGTCCTGAATTGCTCTAGGATTACATGAGAGGTTGGAGGAAGCTGAGAATGTGAATTTAGTTCCAGATCTATATCTCTGAGTTTGGGAATTTAGTAAGTATTGTCTGTCATAGCTATAATGGAAAAATATTTGGGACCTCAGTGTAATACAAAGAAGCAGAGCAAAAGGAAACATAAGGAAATACAATGGTTATGAGCATGAATTTGAAGCCAAACTGTGATCTAATTCCAGCTCTGCCATTTATTAGCTGTATAAACTTGGGCAGGTCAGTTCCTTTCTCTGTTTCTCCATCTATAAGATGGGAATAATAATTGTACCTACTTCAAAAAAATTTGTGAAGATTAATTTAGAATTACGTCTGACGAGAGCAAGTTCTGTATAAGTACTAGACAGTAGCATAATCTTCGTGAAGTGTTAAGTGTTGAATAGATATTTGTCTGTCACTGAACAAATGCCTGGTGGTCTATATCTGTACACAAAATTGGGCTCACTGTTGTAGGGACTACAGTAAAGTACAGTACACAATACTTGGGGTGAGAGTCTGAGTTAAAGCAGCAGGAATGGTAATGGAAATGAGTGGATGAACTTTTAAATTAAAAAGTTAGAATACACTAGATATAATAACCAATTAAATGTGGGCATGAAAGAAAAAAATGGTCTTAAAAAAGAAACCTTCCCCCCACCCCCATACTTCAGTTTGTATGTTTAGATAACCTATGTTTTAAATGACAGAGGAAATGCAGAGGGAGGAACAGGCTTTAAATGAAAGATAATAAAATTGATTTGTATGTTTCTAGTGCCTATATGTAGAGATGAACCTGGAGCTCAGGGGAAAGGGACAGTGGAATTTGAGTTGAGGTGATTGTTGAGGACATAGGAGTCATTGAGATCACCCAGGGGAGACATTTAAAGGAAAACGGAAAGTCAGATAAGCCCAACATTTAAGAGAGAATGGGAGGACAAATCAGGAAGTCAGAAAGGATATTTAGAAATGTGGAAGCAACAACAGAGTGTACTACCATGGAAATGAAGGATGTAGGAAGGTCCAAAGGTCCAACAGTGGCAACTGCTGTGGGAAGATTAAGTAGAGTGAAGATTGAAAATAAACCCATGGATATGATGATTAGGCTATAATTGGCTGCAGTGAGTTGGTAGAGACAGTGCACATTGTGCATCGTGGCAATGATTTAGACAGCATCTCCAGGAAGAAACTAGAGTTTTTTGTGTTGCCGCTCACTCACTGTCTGATGTCCTGAGCAACATACAAATACTCTCTAAGCCTCAGTGTTCTCATCTGTGTAAATAGGGCTGCTGATGATACCACCTCGTCGGATGCTTGGAAGATTTAAATGAGATAATACGTGTAAGGTGCACAGTACCTGGCACACACACATCATTCATTCAACGAATATTAACTGTTATCATTATTAACGATATTATTACAATCAGTTAAGGAGAAAATGGGAAGTTAGAACATGGAGGCTTCTCAAGAAGTCTACCGGAAAGAGAAGGAGAGACGTGAAACATTCACTTGAGTAGGAAATAGTGCCCACGAAGGGATGTTTAAAAATTTTAGGATGGAGAGAGGCTTGCTCATGTTTTTAGGCAGAGGAGAACAAGCCAGTAACTGAGTAAAAATACTGTTATGAGAAGTGGAGGGTTCTTTATTTAGATAAAATTTTCTCATAACGGATCAATTTCACAAAGAGATAATATGACAAGTTCAATAAATCAAAAACAGAAAGCAATATTGGAGTTGAAACATCTGTGCGTGAACCTAATCTATGAAACCACCTGCAATTTGTTGGCTGTTCTCAAGCAAAGTAAGTATTTCTTCCATGGAGCGCTTTCAGTTTTTTCAATTTGCAATCCTTTACTGCTCTTGAAATGAATGTGAATTCTTGAAAGTCGTGGCTAAGAATCTGGGCAGGTCTACCTAGATCACCTCCTTCCAACAGTTTTTCTAGTCTTGTGAGACTTGAAAAGATGAGAGAGAGAGAGAGAGAAAGACACCAACTATCTCAACAAACCAGGCAGTCAATCCCCAAGCAGATCTCAGGCTTGGGAACTAGCATCCGTAGGTAAGACCCATTGGAAAGTAGTGACTACTTCTTTAGCCATAAATATTCATCAAAGAAGTCAAATAGCCTCTGGCAATAGACGGAGATCAGTGGACCCACAGTGATCAAAGAAACGGTGAAAAGGGAAAACAGAGGACAGTACAGAATACGTTCATCACATTACATAGCTTGGTTCAAAAAATAGGCACTTCCAACATTATGTGTTAAAGAATGTGATGGACCATTTTGACTGCCAGAGTCATCAACTTGTCATGCTGAAAGTTTAGAAAAACTTAACAGCTACCTCTTCGTGACAGTTGACTGCAAGCAAGTGAAGAAGATCCTTGTAGACCAATTCACTAGACCTCTCCAATCCCAGTAGTTCCTCTTTGCAAAAGAGCTCTCGTCTCCTGGTCAGTGGAAAGAGTGATGGGGGATGTGTATCTGGCCTGACTTTTCTCTCTCATGACGACAGCAAGAGCACAAGGCTGGCTTCAGTGAAAGCTTCTTGGTTGAATTTTCACTTTCTTCTTGGCCATCTAGAGTCATCAGGAAAAGAATCTAATAGACCAATTCAGGCTGAGTTGCTGATGACTGATATTGGTTTGTTATGATATCCCTTCAGGCTGTTTACATTTGAGCAAGAGAGCATTAACTCTGAAGGTAGGAATTTTAAGTACTTTGGAATGCTGTAGGGGAGACGTGTGAAGACTTAGGACTCTTCCTAGCGCTTTACCAATTATATCCTATAAACGACAGCCTCCTCTTAGCTCTGACAATTCTTGGCAGGCGACAAGGCTGAGGATACTAAGAATAACAACCATGTGACCAGAGTCCTGATCCAAAACCCTTTCTAGAAAGAAAAGTCTTCATGATCTAGGAAATCAAGGTGAAATTACCTCCTTCCTTTGTGTGGCTCTCATCATGGATTGTCTGTGACAACTAAATGTATCTTGTACTGAATTTTTTTTTTCTTTTGGCTGCATTGGGTCTTCGTTGCTGCGCGCGGGCTTTCTCTAGTTGCAGTGAGCGGGGGCTACTCTTCCTTGCGGTGCGCGGGCTTCTCATTGTGGTGGCTTCTCTTGTTGCGGAGCACAGGCTCTAGGTGTGCGGACTTCAGCAGTTGTGGCACGTGGGCTCAGTAGTCGTGGCTTGCGGGCTGTAGAGCACAGGCTCAGTAGTTGTGGCACACGGGCTTAGTTGCTCCGCAGCAAGTGGGATCTTCCCAGACCAGGGCTCGAACCCGTGTCCCCTGCATTGGCAGGCGAATTCTTAACCACTGAGCCACCAGGGGAGTCCTCTTGTACTGATTTTTTTTTAATGCGTTGGTTAAAAAACGTATCCCCAGTGGCTTCCCTGGTGGCACAGTGGTTGAGAGTCCGCCTGCCGATGCAGGGGACACGGGTTCGTGACCCGGTCTGGGAGCATCCCACATGCCGCGGAGCGGCTAGGCCCGTGAGCCATGGCTGCTGAGCCTGCCCGTCCGGAGCCTGTGCTCCGCAGGGGGAGAGGCCACAACAGTGAGAGGCCCACGTACCGCAAAAAAAAAAAAAAAAAAAAAGTATCCCCAGACTTCCCTGGTGATGCAGTGGCTAAGGATCCGCCTGCCAATGCAGGGAACACGAGTTCGATCCCTGGTCCGGGAAGATCCCACATGCCGTGGAGCAGCTAAGCCCACGTACCACAACTACTGAAGCCCGCGCACTCTAGGGCCCGCGAGCCACAACTACTGAGCCTGCGTGCTGCAACTACTGAAGCCCGCGCGCCTAGAGCCTGTGCTCCGCAACAAGAGAAACCACTGCAATGAGAAGCCCGCACGCCGCAAGGAAGAGTAGCCCCCACTCGCCGCAACTAGAGAAATCCCGGGCGCAGCAACGAAAACCCAACACAGCCAAAGGAAAAAAAAAAAAGATAATATCCCCAACCATTATTCTAATCTGAGAAAAGCAGAAAGAGGAAGAACCAGATTCATAGAGACCCTACTCTGTAAAAGTAAATCCTCAGACTGCCTTCAGGAAATAAAGAATTTTCATTGATGAAAAATTTAGCAATAAAAGCACCGAGTAAATAGTTATTAGTCAGGTAGTAATGTTTGTGGAAAAGACAGTATGCTAACTGTTGTGGGCAAATATAAGGGAGGAGACAGTAAGAAACTACTAAATACGCGACAACAAACGTGAGAAACAGATATTACCCAGTGCAACTGTGTGTGTGTGTGTGTGTGTGTGTGTGTGTGTGTGTGTGTGTGTGTGTGTTATTGAGGATAGAGTATGGATGAAGGGAATATAAAGTTATTGCAACAGGCAAAAACAATAGCAATTCCTGTCTTTATGTAGGGCGATTGCTTTCACAAAGTTTTTTTTTTTAATTTGATTCTCGTATCTACCCTAAGAACTTAGTGTTAAAATGCTAAAAACTCAAACAACAAGATCCTACTGTATAGGACAGGGAACTGTATCAATTGCCTGTGATAAACCATAATGGAAAAGAATATAAAAAAGAATGTATATAAGGGGTGGGATGAATTGGGAGATTGGGATTGACATTTATACACTATTGATACTATGTATAAAATAGATAACTAATGAGAACCTACTAGATAGCACAGGGAACTCTACTCAGTGCTCTGTGGTGACCTAAATGGGAAGGAAATCCAAAAAATCGGGGTTATATGTATACATATAGCTGATTCAGTTTGCGGTACAGTAGAAACTAACACAACATTGTAAAGCAAATATACTCCAATAAAATATTTTTAAAAAGAACGTATGTATACATACATATATATATAACTGAATCAGTTTGCTGTACAGCAGAAATTAATACATTGTAAATCAACTATACTTGAATAAAAAAAGAAAAACATACTAAAATCTC
The DNA here is from genome assembly GCF_963455315.2 of Globicephala melas. Taxonomy (NCBI): domain Eukaryota; kingdom Metazoa; phylum Chordata; class Mammalia; order Artiodactyla; family Delphinidae; genus Globicephala; species Globicephala melas. The sequence continues at coordinate 16,676,156 of NC_083327.1, read as the reverse complement.
AAGTGCAGCAGAGATCCAGAGGAGAGAAGGGAGGCTTGTCTAAAAGGTCACACAGCAGGTGGACAGTTAGGGAGAGGGATGGGGGAGACGTGAGGTCAGAGCCCTGCCCTTTAGCATCATTACTGGCTTAAGCACAATTTTATTATACTCTGTTTGTGGAAACTTAAGGTTACTCAAGTCATAATAATTTCTTACTTGTTCATGTACAAAACATCTTATTTCAATTTAAGCATCCATTGCTCCTGTGGATTTAGCTCAGGATCGTCTCACGTTTGTGTGAAATGACCTATATATATTCGGTTTGCATTGTTTTTAATGGCAAAGTTGTTTGAACATGGTCATCAGTAGAGAACTGAGTAAATTATGGTCCAGGGACTTCCCTGGTGATCCAGTGGTTAGGACTTGGCGCTTTCACTGCCGTGTCCCGGGTTCCATCCCTGGTCTGGGAACTAAGATCTCGCAAACCATGTGGTGCGGCCAAATTAATTAATTAATTAAAAAGAAAAATAAATTATGGTCCAGCCATACAATGGAATACTAATGCAGCCACCAAACAGAATGAAGCAGCTCTCTATTGATTTGGAAAGATCTAGGACTGCTGAAAAAAGTGCTACAAACTGTGTGACTTGAAACGATGGAAATGTATTATATCACAGTTCTGGATGCTAGAAGTCCAAAATCAAGGTGTCGGCATGGCCCTGCTCCCTCTGAAGCTTATAGGAGCGGATCGTTCCTTGTCTGTTCTTAGCTTCTGATGACTTGTAGCAAGCCCTGGCGTTCCTTGGCTCACAGCTGCATCACTCCAGTATCTGCCTCCGATGTCAGTCATCACATCACATTCTCACTGTGCGTCTGCGTCCTCCTTTTATAAGGACACCAGTCACATAGGATTAAGGGCGCAGCCCACTCCAGTATGACCTCATCTTAACTTTCTTTACATCCACAGTGACTTTATTTCCAAATAAGGTCACTTTCTAAGATGCTGGGGGTTAGGAATTCAAGATATCTTTTGGGGGACCCAATTCAATCTATAAAAATCTCCAAGACAAATTGGATTTTCCCCTAATTTTCTCAAAGCAAGGTGCAGAGCAGAGTATATAACACCTTTGTGTAAAAGAAATGTGTACACACATATACATAAATGTGTATAAATGCATTAGACTATCTCCAGAAGGGTTCATAAGATACTAGTAGTTTCCAAGCACAAGAACAGTAGAGCTGGTAGAAACAATATAGAAGAATCATAGTTTTTAGTTATTACTTTGTTTGTACTTTTGAATCCTGTGTTAACCAATTTTTTAAATCCTCTTCCACAGCTGTTCTTTACTTACCGTGAATCTATTTAACATTCAGTTCCCTCAAATATTAGGAGAAGGTATTCAGATCTTTTCTTCTGAGCTGCCCTGGGAAGATTAATCCAGGAGAGAATTCATTCAGTTGAAGGCCAATCCAAAATGTTAAACAGAGAGCCAGAAAACAGAACCAGGGTGAGAGACTGGGCTCAGAAATTTGCAATCAGCATCTCAAGCAAAGCAGGTACATACGGCAGAGAGTGAGTTCCCATTCTCCAACAGGATTATCATGGATCTGAGAGCAGAGTGAGGTCATGCTCAGGAGTGGCCAGCAAGCCCTATCATTGTGGTTCTAAGTGCGGTATTTCCTACACCTGCCAGTCCTGGGAATCAATTTTTCTGCCTACAGATTCTTCACCCCCTTCTCCAGAGACTCTGATTCAGTGAATTGGAGGCTCTGGCCGTGAAATGTGGATGTTTAACACATACAGAGAGAAAGTTTGGGAAACGCTAACGGGCAGAGAGAGAAAGGAGAGTGCTTAATGATCACCCTTGGTGTGTTCTCTTTCTCTACCTGACTCTCCTTAAAATTAACCCTGATCCTAAGGTATGAGCAAGATATTCAGTTCAGGACTCCTTGGATGGCCTGTCTTGGGCTGTACCACCCCAATATTATCTGCTATTCATTTCTGCTTTTCCCCCAGCAACTGTAACATCGAAAGTTCTCTGACACAGGCTTTATTGGACTCTGCATCATTTAGATCATGTGAGAAGACAGTTGGCCTGATATTCCAGAGAGTTTCAAGACAGGGTAATCCTGAGAAATCAAGATGTAGAATAGAACTTTTAATGGGAGGAAAAAAAAACTCCTTCTCAGGACCTGTCTTCTACAAGTCCAGAATTAGGAAATATACTGTTGGCAAAAAATGTTCTAAACTGTATTTTGATGCAATTTGCTCTGGAAGGAATAAATAATATGCTGTCTAAACAGGATTGGTAATAAAATCTATTTGAGAAATACTTGTAATTATCCCACACTTAAAATGCATATTATCATAGTTAAGACCCTAAGAAGTCCTTGATGTAAAAAAATTTATTGAACTTTACTGAAATCAGAGCTTATAAAATGTACTTGACTGCACATTGTTTTCTTAGATGTTATGTATTAGTATTCTTGGAAATCTGAGATTCCAAGGAGCAGAGTTTGGAAAACGTTACCATAAATATTTCCACATCTCATTTGCTAAGAGTTTGGAGAGTAGTTTGGGAAGGGAAATATTCTGATAGAAATGAAGTCATCTGAGTGGATGAGATAGGACTTTCTGGGAGCATTTATTTATTTAACAAACATTTATTGAACATCATCTAGAAAAATAAACTAGACAAAGTATTTTTTCATAAAACGTAGGGATTTTTTGGTAGACTCCTTTGGTAATACGAATCATTTTGTAATTTTGTTTTAAAAAAATGTAGACATTTTCTGGTATATTCTCCTTTACAGAATATTCAATTTGATTAATATGAGAGCACACTAGCTTGTTGGGCCAACAAGTGTTGATATATTGGCTCAAAAAATACCAGATTATGAGAACATTGAGGTAGTTAAGTTTCAGATATGTAGTACGACTAATTTTAGTTTTATAATAAACTTATTTAAATGAATAAAATAAAGCAATAAAGTTAATGACAAATATAAAATTATCTAAGGACAGAATAAGGCTTCCAATTAAACATGGCAAATTGAGCCTGTTTATTTCTATACTCTCCTAAAACCCCACATAAATGGCCTCAATGGAATAAAAAAGGAATAAATCCACTATGACAAAGAGAACAAGGTGGGTAATAATAGCAGCTAAGAGATATCCACAAGGTTCTAGAAGGTGGAAAGTTGATGACTGAGTGATGAGACTTAGCTCAGCAGAGAAAGTGGAAGCCCAGCTGCCTGCAGTGAGAGATGCCCGAGCAAGAAGTGTACTTACTGAACTGTAAATGCCATAAAGCTCCAGGATGGTAAGATACTGATTATTCCCAAAGAACCAGGGTGTGGGATGCGGCTAAAAAGTAGAGAATTCGATGAAAGATGATAAGTAACAATAAGACCTCCAGATGCCCTCTTCAGCCAATAACATCAGGCATACGCCTCCAGCATCTGCAAGAAGCAAGATGAAGACCCAGCCCAACCATGAAGCTACTGAAGCCTAGGCCTCGGGCTCCCCATGCACAGGTCCCTTCCAAGGCCTTGTATTTAATTGGGCTTCATAATTTTATGTTTTCTTTGTCCAGAAGAGGGCCCTCCAAATGGTATAAGCTTGAGGCCCCACAAAACCTAGATCCATCCTCGAGAGAGTAGAGATATTGGACCAGGAGACACCATTCTAAAAACAAGGGGGATTTCTTTTTTTTTGAAGTATGGTTGATTTACAATGTTTCAGGTATACAGTAAAGTGATTCAGTTATACATATATATATATATTGTTTTTCAGATTCTTTTCCATTATAGTTTATTATGAGATACTGAGTATAGTTCCCTGTGCTAAATAGCAGGTCCTTGTTGTTTACCTATTTTATATATAGTAGGGTATATCTGTTAATCCCAAATTCCTAATTTATCCCTCCCTCCCCTTTCACCTTTGGTAACTATAAGTTTGTTTTCTATGTCTGAGAGTCTGTTTCTGTTTTGTAAATAAGTTCGTTTGTATAATTTTTTTTAAGATTCCACATATAAGTGATATCATACGGTATTTGTCTTTCTCTTTTTGACTTAACTTCACTTGGTATGATAATCTCTAGGTCCATCTATATTGCTGCAAATGGTATTATTTCATTCTTTTTTATGGCTGAGTAGTGTTCCATTGTATATATGTACCACAATTTCTTTATCCATTCATCTGTCAGTGGACATTTAGCTTGTTTCCATGTCTTGGCTATTGTAAATAGTGCTACAGTGAACATTGGGGTGCATGTATCTTTTCAAATTAGAGTCTTCATCTTTTCTGGATATATGCTCAGGAGTGGGATTAACGTGTCATATGGTAGTTCTATTTTTAGTTTTTTAAGGAACCTCCATACTGTTCTCCATAGTAGCTACACCAATTTACATTCCCACCAACAGTGTAGGAAGGTCCCCTTTTCTTCACACCCTCTCCAGCATTTATTATTTGTAGGCTTTTTGATGATGGCCATTCTGACCAGTGTGAGGTGATACCTCATTTTAGTTTTGATTTGCATTTCTCTAATAATTAGTGATGTTGAGCACCTTTTCCTATACCTATTGTCCAGCAGTATGTCTTCTTTGGAGAAATGTCTATTTAGGTCTTCTGCCCATTTTTTGATTGGGTTGTTTGTTTTTTTGATATTGAGCTGTATGAGCTGTTTGTATATTTTGGAAATCAATTCCTTGTCTGTTGCATTGTTTGTAAATATTTTCTCCCAATCTGTAGGTTGTCTTTTCATTTTGTTTGTGATTTCCTTTACTGTGCAAAAGCTTTTAAGTTTATTTTTTATAGATTTATTTAATTAATTTATTCATTTATTGGCTGTGTTGGGTCTTCATTGCTGGGCACGGGCTTTCTCTAGTTGCAGCGAGCAGGGACTACTCTTCGTTGCAGTGCGAGAGCTTCTCATTGCGATGGCGTCTCTTGTTGCAGAGCACAGGCTCTAGGGGCGCAGGCTTCAGTAGTTGTGGCATACGGGCTTCAGTAGTTGTGTCACAGGGGCTCAGTAGTTGTGGCTCACGGGCTCTAGAGCGCAAGCTCAGTAGTTGTGGTACACAGACTTAGTTGCTCCATGGCATGTGTGATCTTCCCAGACCAGGGCTCGAACCCATGTCTCCTGCTTTGGCAGGCAGATTCTTAACCACTGTGCCACCAGGGAAGCCCCTAGCTTTTAAGTTTAATTCTGTCTCATTTGTTAAAAACAAGGAGATTGGGCTTCCCTGGTGGCGCAGTGGTTGAGAGTCTGCCTGCCGATGCAGGGGACACGGGTTCGTGCCCCTGTCCGGGAAGATCCCACATGCCGCGGAGCGGCTGGGCCCGTGAGCCATGGCCGCTGAGCCCGCGCATCCGGAGCCTGTGCTCCACAACGGGAGAGGCCACAACAGTGAGAGACCAGCCTACCACGAAAAAAAAAAAAACAAAAAAAAAACAAGGGGATTGTGTGATAATCTGCATGAAAAACTGTTCCCTTATACTCCTGCCACAGCTCAGCTTCTGGAACAGTGTAGCCTGGCTATCCTTTCAGGAAAGAGACTAGAAAACACTGACCAGGTCAAAATCAAAGACCTATAGAAACTGACATTTACAGGGGCCCATCTGTCTTTTCAGGGAATTCCCACGCTGACCCAATCTCCCCACAGCAAAGCTCACTGGTTGACAAGTCCTACAGCTTAAAAGCCTCACTTCAAGTATGAATAGACAGTCAAGAATCACCAAAGAAAATCCTTCAACATAACAGCTAGAAAAAAAGCAGAGAAGAATTTTAACACTAAAAGAAACCTTATTACAAATATCCTCAGAAAGAAAAAATACTGCATCTGTTTAAAAACTTCATTTGTACATATATATATAATACTATACATACATATAAAATACATACATATATAGTACACAGACGTGTATATTATATATACATAAATATACGTATGTGTGTATGTATATAGACACACGTACATTCAAAATGTAAGACAAAGATATTGGATATTTAAATATGTATGATAGCAGATGGATTGGATATTTAAATATGTGTGATAGCAGATGGATTGAAATATAACATTGAGAAAATTTGATTAATAACAAGGATTCCAGAAATAAAGTGTGAAAAAATGAAAAGAAGGAAGTTATAAAAAAGAAAGGAAGGAAGTTACCAAAGAAATAACACAGGCAGGGACTTCCCTGGTGGTCCAGTGGGTAAGACTCTGTGCTCCCAGTGCAGGGGGCCGGGTTCCATCCCTGATCGGAAAACTAGATCCCGCATGCATGCCGCAACTAAGAGTTTGCATGCTGCAACTAAGAAGTCCACATGCTGGAACTGAAAGATCCTGCATGCCGCAACAAGATCCCACATGCCACAACTAAGACCCGGTACAGCCAAAATAAACTACATACATACATACATACATACATAGATAAGAAGTAACACAGGCAGATGTCCCAACTGTGAAAATTTGAGTTTCCAGATTAAAATAGTCTACTAAATATCCAGCACAATAGAGAATAAGTTAATAATAATAACAATAATAATAATGGCTAATGTTCACAGAGGACTTTTGTGCCCAGCACTGTTCTAAACATTTTGAAGTATTACTATTGGGTTGGCCAAAAAGTTCGTTCAGGTGTTTCCGTAACATCTTACAGAACATTTTACAGCCAACAGAGGCATAGAAAAGTTGAGTACCTCTCAGAGGTAGAGAGCTAATTAAGTGACAGATCTAGCAGTCTGGCTCTAGAGTCTGTGCTCCTAGTCACCACACACTTTTGCCTCTCCAGGAAAAAAAAAAAAAATCTTGTGAAAGCGCAGTTATTCTGCAATTTTAAAACCCGAAGTCTCCCAATGGGAAAAGATAGGTCACACACCAAGGACTGGGAACAAGAATGGCATCAGAATTCTCAAGAGCACTACTGAACACCAGTTAGCAATGGAGCAATCCTTCCAGATTTCTAAGGAAAAATAATTTCCAACCTAGAATACTATACCAGGCTCTCCATCAAGGATGAGAGTAGAATAAAAGCATGTCAATCGTGTCAGGCTGCACCCATTCACTTCCTGTGCACTCTTTCTCCAGAAGCTACTGGAGAACTAAATCAAGAAGGAGTAGAGGGGCTTCCCTGGTGGCGCAGTGGTTGAGAGTCCGCCTGCCGATGCAGGGGACGCGGGTTCGTGCCCTGGTCCGGGAGGATCCCACATGCCGCGGAGCGGCTGGGCCCGTGGGCCGTGGCCGCTGAGCCTGCGTGTCCGGAGCCTGTGCTCCGCAACGGGAGAGACCACAGCAGTGAGAGGCCCGCATACCGCAAAAAAAAAAAAAAAAAAAGGAGTACAGTGAGGTGTCCAGGAAAGGAGTTGCACCAAGGGAAATCCTGGAGGATGATAAAAGAGGTCCCAGGGCGACAGCTGTGCTGCAGGCCTAGAAAGCTCCCCACAGGACTGGAGCAAGAGGACATGGGTCTCTGGAAGGAATAATGAGAGGCAGAAGAGGAGGAAGAGGGAGAAACTGAGAGATCAGCTGTAGTATTTGATTATATTGAGAAAAGTTTTCTAGTTCTGGCAGCATATTTAGGAATGAATTCATTTTCAATACATGAAACATTAAGCAGATGCAATAATGAGGCCATTTCAGACTCAGAGAAAATAGTTGTACAATAAATGAAGGGTAATCATAGTATAATTTATGCCTCAGTGTTGAGTCATATTTATCTAATTATACCAATGAAAGCATCAAACATTTCATTAGAGCTCTCAATATATTCAGTGAATGGAGGAAGGGGACATGGATCCTTTCCTCTTCTCCTTCTTAATCTTCATATCATGGATCCCACTTTCTGGAATTATCCAAGAAATATTGTCTATTTTTTACCTTTTCATACCAGAATGTAAGTTCATAAATATGGGGACTTTGTCTTATCCACTGATATATCCCCAGTTATTTCCAGGAAGGGGCAGGGCAGGTATAATTGTGATAAATCCCCTTTTTTCGATAAAAAATCAACAGGCAATGTCCAATATTGAAAAATCTTGAAATAATAGTATGAGCATATCATATCAAATAATATCAGTAGAAACCACTAAGATAGTTGAAAGATTTCCTGTGGGGAGCAGAGATTGGGAACGCAAAGGGATAAAGCAGGAGAGAGCTGTATTCTATTGTAAGCCTTGTAATGTTTTCTGACTCTTAAATTATTAAATTTATTACCTTGATAAACAAATAATAAACTCCAAAAAGAGAAAAAAATAAATACTGTAAAATTATGCATGGCAAAGTGAAGTTTCATATTTGAAACATTTTATAGTAGTGTTTTATTTATTTATTTTTTATTCTTTTTTTTTTTTTTTTTTGCGGTACACGGGCCTCTCACTGTTGTGGCCTCTCCCATTGCGGAGTACAGGCTCCGGACGCGCAGGCTCAGTAGCCATGGCTCACGGGCCCAGCCGCTCCGCGGCATGTGGGATCTTCCCGGACCGGGGCACGAACCCGTGTCCCCTGCATCGGCAGGCAGACTCTCAACCACTGCGCCACCAGGGAAGCCCTGGGCAATTTATTTTAATTCACTGTTGCTTCTAACAGAGATTGAGAACTGCTACATTCAATTCCCAAACCTGAATTTGATACCCAAACTTGGTTAGGTATCAGAATCACCTAAGAAGCTTCCTAAAAATGCATCCCTTCCAGCTCCAAACTCTGATTATGACTAAGTGGCACTCAGACCACAGCTGTTGACTTTTCTCATTCAGTGAATTTGATTTGACAAATTACAGAGGCAAAGATCTTGCAGTGCGTGATCCACTTAGAGAAAATGTTCAGTTTGGACTTATGTACAAGGAACTGATAAACTAGCAGGGAGAGTGTAACTCTCCTTTATCTCTACTCGAGTTCCCCTCCCCCACAAACATGCCTCTCTCTTTCTGTTGATACTTGGCTTAACTCCCGCTTGAATTGGAGATTTGGAAGTTGGAGCAAGTCAGCACCTACAAGCTGCTTCCAAGCCCCTGCGGGAGCCCAGAATAACCTCACAGTCATGCTTTATGCCAGGCTGGGCTTGCAAAAGATTGTGTTGCTCTTTCACCAGAAATACGTATTATATAATGGTAAATATTGTCACCATTTCCTCCATATACCACGTGTTATAATGTTCATATGTATACTATATATATATATAGTATATGTGTAGACTATTTCACTGTGAATGAATGTCTGAGTTACTGAATAGCAATATATGTTTAATCATCTTACATATAAACTCACGGAAGCCTCACGACAGCCTGTCTGAGAGGCTGGAAAAGCCTCATTTGGGCACATGAGCAACTGAAATGAAAACTGTCATAGTAGCCAAGCCAGGTCTTCTGTCACCTGGACCCGACACCAGCATTCCTTCTATTCTAGTATGTTCCACTGTCTCTTGTGGAGAGAGTGGAGACTTTTCTTCCTTCAAGAAAGTCAGATTTCAAGTTCTGAATGTGCAGTTTAGCTTCTGATGAATCGTTTCCTTTGCAGAAGAGAAGGTCTGGGGTGCTGGATATTCTAAGCAGTCAGGCCAATACCATTTATATAATAATTTTATATATTACTTAGGATTGTCTTTTTTCCACATGGAAATCACTGGCTGTGTTTAAAAGCTACACATTTTCTGCAAAACTGCTTAGCAGCACAACAGTGAAACCAATTTTTATTTTATCAAAATGGAGAAGCATTTGACGTGCGAGGGTCCAAGGATTGTTTTTCCATGTTGGCGTAGTTGGTGCTTAATATCTGGTTCTTGAAAATAACGATGCCACTCGTATTAGCAGTCATGACACATGCACCTTACCCATCCTGTGTGCATCAGTCAGACACTGTTTGACCTTGCTGCGCTGAAGCACAAAGAGAGATCGTATGTGGAAAAGCCAAAAGGAGACTGGAATGGTTATACAGAAGGGTCTAATTGCAGGTATTTGAAGCATAAAATCATTGTTTAGAATCTCTTCGCAGAGATAAGCTTGTCCTCTACCAGCTGTATTTTTTCCGTGCTCTTTTCTGCTTTTGTGGAAGTCAGCTCCTTTGTTACCCTTCCAAAGTGTTTAAATTAGACTGGAATTATATTTTGAGAGACAATTACAAAAAACTCTAGAGCCCTACAAAAGGTTGCAAAAGACAAAAGAATTTTTTCTAATTAATCCTCTTGATTTTACTTCATTTTAGAATGTAAGATGGAGAAGAGAAAATCTGAATGGGAGTGGAGACTTTATTTTTAGCCCTTATTCTGCACACACATGATATAAACCCCTGGGCATATCACCTAACTTCCCAGAGCCTGTATCGCCTTGTGTGTGAAATGAAGGCATGAGACTAGACTGATATTCTGTCCCAGCCCAAGCATCCCATAATGCTGTGTCTCTACAGGTCTCAGGTTTAATCTTCTTTCTACACTGAACATATCTGAAATCTAAAATTCTATGTAGATCCTCTCCTGAGACATTATTTTGATGCCACTAACACTGGTTTTCAAATCGTGGTACTCAAACTTCCTTCTAACAGAATCATGTGGAATGCTTATTTAAAATGCAGAATCTGGGCTTCCCAGGTGGCGCAGTGGTTAAGAATCCGCCTGACAATGCAGGCAACATGGGTTTGAGCCCTGGTCCGGGAAGATCCCATATGCCGCGGAGCAACTAAGCCTGTGCGTCACAACTACTGAGCCTGAGCTCTAGAGCCCGCGAGCCACAACTACTGAGCCCATGCACCTAGAGCCCGTGCTCCATAATAAGAGAAGCCACCGCAATGAGAAGCCCATGCACCACAACAAAGAGTAGTCCCTGCTCACCGCAACTAGAGAAAGCCCACGTGCAGCAACGAAGACCCAACACAGCCAAAAATAAATAAATAGATAAATTTATTTTTAAAAAATACATAAAATGCAGAATCTTGGGAATTCCCTCGCGGTCCAGTGGTTAGGACTCGGTGCTCTCACTGCCAGGGCCGGGGTTCAATCCCTGGTGGGGGAACTAAGGTCCTGCACGCCATGTGGCACAACCGAGGGGGAAAAAAAAAAAAGCATTATCTTGAGCCTTGACCCAAGCCTCTTAAATCAAAATCTTTAGGACGGGATCTAATGTACAGCAGGGTGGCCATAGTTAACAGTACTGTAAAATTCTCACCACACACGCACACACACAATGATAATACTGTGAGGTATCGGGCACGTTAACTTCCTGATTGCAGTAATCATTTTACAAGATATACATATATTAAATCATTACCTTGTACACATTGAACTTACACAGTGTTATATGGCAATTATATATCAGTGAAGCTGGGGGAAAATAATATTCCTAAAAAAAATCTGTAGAATGGGAGGAGGGATTCAGGAATGTGACCAGTGGCCTGCATGGGGATCCCTAATTCCTCTAAAGCTTGAGAACAACTGAGAAGCCAGCAGTAAACCGTAGAAGAGGGGAGGGAAGGGTGACAGTGGAAAGTGATCATCGCTACCTAGTTTTGGATGCGGAGGAAACAGGTGTGGAGGGAAGAAGGGTGCAATCTGGGTGCTCCTGGAGAATACATCTCTCTGCTGACATTGTCACCCTGGTTTCGTGTTTGAACAGACTGAAGTCAAGCACTGACTATGAGAACTGTTGCATAGAAATGCCCCTCGGTCACAGCATCACTCGTTACAATGAGTCTCTAGCTTATGGGTTTTTTTTTTGTTTTTTGGTTTTTTTGCGGTACGCGGGCCTTTCACTGTTGTGGCCTCTCCCGCTGCGAAACACAGGCTCCAGACGCGCAGGCTCAGCGGCCATGGCTCACGGGCCCAGCCGCTCCGCGGCACGTGGGATCTTCCCATACCGGGGCACGAACCCATGTCCCCTGCATCAGCAGGCGGACTCTCAACCACTGCGCCGCCGGGGAAGCCCTAGCTTATGTTTTTTGTAATATTCAAAACCAGGCAAGTAGGTCGGGGTTCTGTTTTAGGAACGAGGAAATGGCCTTCCTCAAGAAGCAGAGAGAAAAAAAGGTAAATGGTAACCATTTAGGATTTCTGAAGATTTTTTCAAGAGTGGAAATAAACCCTTTGGTGAATTAAAATATATTCTTTTCATGCTGGGGATTTTGCTCGAATTTTATTTATCCTGGTGTGGGAACTGTCATTCGGAGTGTTTAGGTGAGATCATTTGTGTGAATCCCTGGAAAACCCATGCTTGGTCAGCGTTAGCTCCTACCATGAGTTTGTCTCTGTAGGTTCTGTATTGCCTTTTTAGCATAAACACACAAAATAGAAAGAGAAGGGAAAATCTCATCAGTCAATGTCTCAACTTCAGACAAGTTTGAGATCAAGGCTCAGAGAATCCAATCATCTCTTGATAAACCAAACATCCCGTGTGAGAGGACCCTGACTTGCCCAGCATTGGGCGAAGTGCAAATCTCCACATCACTTGAGTGGAGAGTTGATCTGGTGAAGGAGCTGCTCTGGCTTAGAAGGATCTTTCAAAAACTACAGACAGTGCATGCCCCCAGCACAGGGTAGCACTGCCTGGGAAGGCCCAGCAACCTAAAAGGACCTAAATAATAATAGCAACATTCTGGTTTTGCATTGGTTGAAGAGTATGTTTCTAGACTTATGGTAAGCAGGCTCCTGGGGTGACCTCACTCCCACTCGAGCTCAAGCATCATCTTGGTGGAAAGGAGAATAGAAGTAAAGGGGAAAGGAGAACATAGATATGCTTTCCTTCCCCATGGCCTCCTAAACAAATGAACAACCCTCTTGCGGAGGCCTTCCCTGTCTATTCATCCTTTTCCACTTTATTTTTCTTCATAATATTGATGCTTATTTTGTTTCTTGTCCATATCCACTTCATTAGAATCTACACTCCATGAAGGATGGATTTCTGTCCACATGTTCACAGCTACTGCCCCACCTCCTAGAAGAGTTTCTGGTGCTTAGTAGGTGCTCACTAAATACTTGTGGAAAGAATGAATAGACCCCTATTAGATGATATCCTTCCCATATTCAGTGATATAGAATTAGTATATTTTATGCAGTTTTAGAATTGTGCCCCCCAAAATGACAATAAAGTATTTAGGGAGATGGACCAAGGTGGAATGTTTACCTGGCTGGTTATTTATGGCTTTCAGATTAGGTAACTTAGTCATTGAGAGCTTCAGCTCTGGAATCAAACTATCTTGGTTTGAATCCTGGCCCTGCTACTTACTAGCTGTGAAATCTCCAACAAGTTAATTAACTTCTCTGTGCCTCAGTTTCCTCCACTGTGAAATGGGGTAATAATAGGAAGGTAGCTCTAAGTATCAAATGTATCTAAAGTGTTTGAAATGTGGTCCTGCACACAGTAGACAAGAATAACACTTACTGTGGTTGCTTTCCTGTGAATCTCATGTTATCTCTTCCATAAGTGGTGCTTTCAATAGACCATAAACACACAGTTACACTCGTGTTCTTGAGTTAAATCTGGATGTCTTAAAATATGTAGCTGCATGACCTTTATGAGAATCAGAAGGTACAACTTATGTCCAAAGAACAAAAGGAGGGCCACTCTTTAAGCAGTGAAGCCAAGGTCACAACCACAACAACAATGAACTAAGAAGTATTATTTGTTTAATATTTTATCTTATTTTTAAAATTTTATTTTTGGCTGCATTGGGTCTTTGTTGCTGTGCATGGGCTTTCTATAGTTGCAGCGAGTGGAGGCTACTCTTCCTTGCGGTGTGCAGGCTTCTCGTTGCGGTGGCTTCTGTTGCGGAGCACAGGCCCTAGGTGTGCAGGCTTCAGTCTCTGTGGCACGTGGGCTCAGTAGTTGTGGCTCGTGGGCTCTAGAGCACAGGCTCAGTAGTTGTGGAACACGGGCTTAGTTGCTCCGTGGCATGTGTGACCTTCCCGGACCAGGGCTCAAACCCATGTCCCCTGCATTGGCAGGCAGATTCTTAACCGCTGCGCCACCGGGAAAGCCCTAATATTTTAAATCTATCTATCCACCCTTCTAACTATCCACCCATCCATCTATCTACCCATTTATCTCTTTGTCTGTCTATCTTACTGTAATTGTATGGTCCTATCTATTAAGAAGTTATTTGTTAATGGAAGTTTCTCATCTGAAACAGTAAGACACCAAGCACACTAACATAGCAATTACTTTGTGTCAGGTACCAGTCTAAGCACTTAGAATGTCAGTGTAAACACCCGTGCATTCACTTGCTACTTCAGAAATTCTATTTAAAAATTTCAAACTCAGAAACACACTTTCATGGATGGGTAATCTTAATTTTATTGTCCGTATTTGTTCTCAGTGACTCATATAAGCTTCCCGTGGCCATAGTCCCATAACTCCTGCCTTCTGGAGACCATCCCAATGGGCTGCAGTATTAATGAAATAATGGTATTCAAGGGTAACCCAACTGCTTCAGCCAAGATATCCTTAAACTCTCCAAACTTCCGGGGCTATTTCATTTTATATCATTTTACATCCAAAATGAAAGAAGTCCCGTCTCTACCCCCAACCTCGCTGAGGAGTTCAGTTCTCCTTAGGGTTCCTAGCTGCCTGCTTTTCCACACTTACTTCCTCCTAACATCCCTCTCAGTATGAACAAAGCTCCATTTTCTTTCAAGGGGTCCACCTTGGACCTCCTCTCTTCTTCATGCCCCCCGGAGCATTAGTTTCACAAAGCTGTTACTTGTAGCTGACTTGTATTGATCTTTTGAGGGAGGGAAGGTGTGGTAGGAGAAGAGAGGGTAAAGAGAACACAACAGCGGTCATTTCAACACAGAACACAAAAAAACCTTAAACAATTTCAGACATCACTCTTCCTGACACTTTTGGGCCATTTCCCACCATTGAGAATTTCTCACTGCCTGTCTCCTGTCAGACCTTGAGGTTCCTTCCTCTCTTCCATGACCCTGCTTGCTTTCCTTTCTCCCTGTTTCCCAGGCCCTTTACTCATGTATTCACTCCTCTCTTCAAGGTTTCCTGCTGAAATACAAATAAGCTCTCTCTCCGTCCCTCTCCCCCTCCCCCCAGGCAAATGACAAGGGGGCCTTCCTTAACCGAGATAAACATCTTACGATGTTTTCCTGAAAAGAACCATCTACCCCAGGATTGAATTATGACATTACTCGTGGGAGTTCCAGAAGTTCTGTGTAGAAGGGACTTTGTAGATTTAGTCTAATTGAAAGGGAATTGAGAAAATGTGTCTTGAAATTGTGCTTGCACAGCAAACAAACTGTTTTTAACTTAGTTGTGTATCAGTCAAAGTCCTGGCAGAAATCAAAATTCCACTCAAAGGGCTTGAAATGAAGAGAATTTAATTAAGGGACTGTTTCCAGAGGTGTGGATGGGTTAGAGAAACCAACAAGGAACCTTGTGGCCCCCGGGACAAGGACAGTAGGAAGCCATCGCCCCCCCAGGTCTGAAGGAGCGAGGGAGGGAAGAGGTGTCTCTGTGTTCCTGACAGTTAGAGCTGGGGAAGAGCCAGTAATGATGCCAAAACCAGCCTCTGTACCCCAACACTGAATTAAATCTCAGAGACAGAGTTTTGGGTGAAGTAGAAAAGAACAGCTTTATTGTTTTGCCAGGCAAAGGGGGCCACAGTAGGCTCATGCCCTCAACACGGTGTGTCCTGACCTGGAGGGGGTAGTGAGGAGTATTATAGTACTGGTTCACAGGGGGCGTGGTCAACTCGTGGACATTCTTCTGATTGGTTGGTGGTGAGGTAAGTGGGAGTCAGCATCGTCAACCTTCTGGTTCCAACCTGTCTGGGGTCTATGTGCTGGTGGGCAGCGTACTGTTAACTTCTCCCACCTGCTGGGGGTTTCAGTATCTGCAAAACAGCTCAAAGATATTGTTATGTGTTGATATATCCCTTGAGGGGGAACCAGGACCCTGTCCCAAGGCTGCACTATTGTTTCTTTTTTTTTTTTTTTTTTTTTGCGGTACGCGGGCCTCTCACTGTTATGGCCTCTCCCGTTGCGGAGCACAGGCTCCAGACGCGCAGGCTCAGCGGCCATGGCTCACGGGCCCAGCCGCTCTGCGGCATGTGGGAT
The DNA here is from genome assembly GCF_963455315.2 of Globicephala melas. Classification (NCBI taxonomy): domain Eukaryota; kingdom Metazoa; phylum Chordata; class Mammalia; order Artiodactyla; family Delphinidae; genus Globicephala; species Globicephala melas. The sequence goes on along the minus strand of NC_083327.1, from coordinate 16,660,129 downwards.
CTTCCCGGACCGGGGCACGAACCCGCGTCCCCTGTATCGGCAGGCGGACGCTCAACCACTGCGCCATCAGGGAAGCCCTGCGTTGTTGTTTCTTGACTGCTCCTCCCTTGTCTCCGCATCCCCTCCCTTCCCTGATTAGCAACTGTTTGAACCTGCCCATTGCAACTCAGGGAGGGTCAGGGAGGCTGAATGAAGCCTATTTCCTGTAATCAAGAAATGGGGGACACAGAAAGGCTTTTGTGCCCAGGAGCCCCACAGGGTCCTGCTCAGTTTCGGTAAGAGATGTTTTCTCAGGGGTTACAGGCCCCAATGCTGGGAGGGAGGAGAGGAAGTCGTACCTTGATCTTGCCTTCCTCTTGCCCTCTGAGCTCCTGCAGACGCTTCCCAGGGGCTGAACCCAGCCAGAAGCTAGAGGGCAGGACTTCCCCTGGTGGTGCAGTGGTTGAGAATCCGCTTGCCAGTGCAGGGTACATGGGTTCGATCCCTGATCCGGGAAGATCCCACATACCACAGGGCAACTAAGCCCGTGCGCCACAACTACTGAACCTGCCCTCTGGAGCCCCCGAGCCACAACTACTGAGCCCGCGAGCCACAACTACTGAAGCCCGGGCGCCTAGAGCCCGTGCTCCACAGCAAGAGAAGCCACTGTGATGAGAAACGCGTGCACCGCAACAAAGAATAGCCCCCGCTCACCTCAACTAAGCCCGCACACAGCAGAGAAGACCCAACGCAGCCAAAAATTAATTAATTAATTAATTATTTTAAAAAAAGAAGCTAGAGGACAAGGGAGCCCTGTCAAAGGAGTCTGCAGGATTCCTCACCTGTGGCCCAGAACAGATGGGGTGGTGTCGGTTGATGGAGAATCACCAAAATAGATTGTATATTTATTTGGGGTAACTTTGAAAACAGAAACTGCGAGGACGAAGGACAGCTTGACCACTGCTGGCCACTTCCTGGAAGGTAGAAGCAACTGCAGTCAGACTGTTTCACATTGAAATTGTCCCCTCCTAATACCCTGGGAGGCTGTTGTGGAGACAGAGGTTAGGCCTCTCCTCCTTCCCCATTCCTGGGGAAAGGTTTGAGTTCTGGGCAGAGCAAGGTGTAAGGGAAGTATCTGAGTGGTATTCACCTTGGTCTTGTTGCCAAGATTCCTACCTCCTTTGCACCACGGATTAGCTCGAAACACTCTCTGTTATAAGAAACAGTAAAGCAGTTTTCGAAGCATAAAACTAACCTGCAACAACCAATCCAGAAGTTGAGTCCAGCACTGGGAGAATTCAAACACAATTGAGGATGTACACTTTTCAACTCTAAATTCTTTTTTATTGCCTCTAAACTCAAGCTCTCAACCAACCATGACAAGAGTTTACATTCTTCTTTGAAATCAGTGAGGCAAAAACAGATTACCAAAAGCTGGAGAAAAGGATGCAGTGTTGATTCTTTCCTCGGTGCTGAATACTAATTTGAGGGGATGTCCTTGGTTCTTTTCAGAGAATGGAGGCTGCAGTATCAACCCCTAGGGACTTCCAGCCAGCTTGGCCCACTGCCCAGTGGTCCTTCATCTCGTTCTGTCTGCAGTTGCCAAGAGAGTGATGGAAGAATTTCTAGAAGAGGCTTCATTTCAATCCAACTCCCTAGCTGGGTCAGTGACCACCTTGACTCCTGGGCGCAATCACAGCGTGAGGGTATGGCTCTGACCTGCAAGTCCCCAGGGTATGCTATGATGTCAGAGAGCATGATGAAATGTCCAAGAGAATAGCGTCCTCTGTAAAGTTAACTTTTTAGTGTCCAGGATAGCCTGTGGAAGAGGTCCTGAGCTGGGTGCTTTACATTATGCACCTCAAAATAAATATGGGAGATGCATGCTAAAATATCTCTATTTTACAGAGAAAACAGGTTTGAGGAAATCATTGGTTTGCTCAAAGACACACAACTTGTACGTGGTAGAGCTGACATCAAAACCCAGTTTCGTCTGTGTTCAAAGACTTTGCACCTAATAATCACACCACATGGATTGAGTATGTCAGGGAATTTGGAAGGAGAGTAGTGAGGTGGTATATCGTATGGATGGTTAAAGTTGTTTCCAGAGTTATGAATCTGTGATATTGTGATTTATAAGATATATATTTGGTCATGCAGATGACTGAAACGTATTTCTCATTATCTTTGGTCTTCATCCACTGTTCATGGCTTACAGTTCTGGCAACCCTTGTCCTAAGTGTTGAAAGTGTTAAAGATGTCTTTTGTTGTGTAAATGAGGTGATTTGGGGAAGCACCTTGGATGGGGGCTGGTTGCCAGGAGAACCAACCACGTGATAAGACCATAGGGACTCTTAGTTCAACTTCCTGGAGGTTGAATCAGTTGCCAGTGGCCAGTGATTTAGTCAATCATGCCTATGTAATGAAGCCTCCATAAAAAAACCGAAAGGACAGGGTTCAGAGAGCTTCTGGGTTGGTGAACCAACACATGGATTTGCTGGGAGAGTGTCATCCTGGAGGGGCAAGGAAGCCCATGCCCTTTCCCCATACCTTGCCCTCTGTAGCTCTTCCATCTGGCTGTTCCTGAGTTATATCCTTTGATAATAAACCGGTAATCTAGTAAATAAAATATTTCTCTGATTTCTGTGAGCCACTCTAGCAAATTAATCGAACCCAAGCAGGGAGCCTTGGGAACCTCTGATCTATAGCTAGTCAGTCAGAAGCACAGGTATCAGCCTGAGTTTGTGACTGGTATCTGGAGTGAGTGTGTCTGTGTGTGTTGGTTGGAGGAGGTTGGGGGGATAGGGGGTGTCTGGTGGGACTGAACCCTTAACCTGTGGAATCTGATGCTATCGCCGGGTAAATAGACATCAGAATTGAGTTGAATTCTCAGACAGCCTGCTGGTATCTGAGAATTGCTTTTGGTATTGTGCAGGAAGCCCCTCACCCCCCAACACACATGTTGGAATTGGGTCCAGGATCCCCAAAAGAGAATCTATATACAAGGATAAATTTTATTATCCAGGACTCATGGCTAGAAGTGACAGAAACTCAATTCAATTTCTGGCTTACGTCAGGAAAATAAAAATTGACTTATTTCACCTATAAGTTCAAGGGTTAGTGGCTTCCTGCACAGAACCAAGTGCTTAAATGAAGTTTCCAGGAATCATTCTCTGCATTCATTCATTTACTAATTTTTCTGTGTGTGTGTGTGTGTGTGTGTGTGTGTGTGTGTGTTGGTTTTAATTTGCACACTGGTTGTGCCTACATAATGGAGAAGATGAGTCCTGACAGCACCAGATTTACATACTCCTGCATGGCCTCAAACTAAGTAAGTAAGCCTCTCTCCCTGACCATCCATATCAATTCTTGAAAGACTTCCTGGCGCAGCTTGGATCACATGCCCATCCTTGGACCAATCACAGTGTTTGAGGGGGAATGTAATACTCTTATTGGCCAGCCTGAGTCATAGGTTCACTCCTAGTAGGACAGGTGAGGTCATATCATCGACAGCGCCAACTGTTCCCAAAAGAGACAGTTCCCAAAACAGAAGGAGGCTGGGCAGGCAAATAAAATGTAAGACAATAAAAATGGGCACAAAAATTACTAACTTAACTAACTAACTAAACAGGGTAGTCTCTGTTTGTGGGAGGCTAAATGAGTGAGACAAGCATATGAGAAAAAGTTGCTAGCTACCCCATTAAGCAAGAGATACAATGTGTTAAAAAATAGCTCCCTTGAGCAGAGCATACTGCTTGAACAAAGACAGACAGACGTTTTCCTTATTATTAATGTGTAGAACTATACTACCAGAATAATGATAACTTCTATCCTTGAAGCCTTGTTTTTTTTTCCCCCCAGCAGGGAAATCAGGAATCTCCATAGCCGTTACTCTGAAACAAAAAATCAGTTTAAGAGTAAGAACGTTACGATTATTTTTTAGGAAAAGAAAGAGAAATGTCTTTATCCGAAGTCGATGCCTGGTAGACTGAATATAGTCAATCTTTAATTCAGAAACTCTCCTGACAGAATAGCATCCCACGTCTACCTCTGGGTTCTCTCAAGCTCAACATCCCTCCAGAGCTGCTTATCCAGGAGACCATCTTTCTCTGACTGGTTGGTGCTCAGAGAGTCTTGGAGTGAGAACTAGAGGTTAGGAGATGAAGGAGACCAAGGGGTCCTTTCCCTCCTCTGTTCTCTGCCTCTCCTTCTTCCAATCACCTTGGAAGCTCAACTTTCAGACTACTCAACTAGCATCTCCTCTGTGCTTTCCTCCATTACAGAACTCTTCTTATTTTGTTGTCCAGTTTGTTGATATGTACATCTTTCCCCATTTTCTGCCAGCCTCCCATCATTGACAAGAGGATGAGGCTCATATTAATTCATTTTTGTATGTACGGCAGTTTTTATACTGCCTGGCATATAGTAGGTACTTAGTAAATGTTGGTTGGAGTGAATGAGAGCTTTACCGTTATATGTATAGGTGATTTTCTGGAGAGAATAAAATTCAGGGAAATTTTTTCAGAACTAAAAGAGCTATGGGTATTATAAATTTAATTATTGATAAATAGCCTAAATATATAATTATATATACTACATAGAATCTCATACTAGATTTTCTTATGGAAAAGTAGTAACAGTATCAAAGGAAAGTAGTGAGATGTGTAGCTTAAGATGAGTGTTAGGGTCCAGCAGACCTGGATTCTTTTACTGGCTGTTCTGCTTGTTATTACTGCTTAACAGTCACCCCAGCTTTAACACAGCGACCAGGTAGTTCTCACTTGGAGTCTCTCATGTATCTCTAGTCAGACTGGGGCTGCAGGCAACTGAAAGTTTGGCTATGCTAGAAATTTTTTTTTTTAATGAAGTATAGTTAATTTACAATGTTGTATTAGTTTCAAGTGTATAGCAAAGTGATTCAGTTATTTATATACATAAAAATGTATCTATTCTTTTTCATAATCTTTTCCATTAGGGTTATTACAAGACATCAAGTGTAGCTCCATGTGCTATACACTAGGTCCTTGTTTGTTATCTATTTTATATATAGTAGTGTTTACCTGTTAATCCCAGGCTCCTAATTTATCCCCCCGCTTCCCCCTTTGGTAAGCATAAGTTTGTTTTCTAAGTCTGTGAGTCTATTTCTGTTTTGTAAATAAGTTCATTTGTATCATTTTTTTTGGATTCCACATATAAGTGTTATCATGATATTTGTCTTTCTCTGACTTAGGTCCATCCATGTTGCTGCATATGGCATTCTTTCTTTCTTTTTTATGGCTGAGTACTATTCCATTGCTTATATGTACCACATTTTCTTTATCCATTCCTCCTCTGTTGATGGACAGTTAGGTTGCTTCCATGTATTGGTTATTGTAAGTAGTGCTGCTATGAACATTGGGGTGCATGTATCTTTTTGAATTGGAGTTTTCATCTTTTCCATATATATGCCCAGGAGTGGGATTAATATGTCCTATGGTAACTCTATTTTTAGTCTTTTTAAGGAACCTCCATACTGTTCTGCATAGTGGCTGCACCAATTTACATTCCCACCAACAGTGCAGGAGGGGTCCTGTTTCTCCACACCCTCTCCATGTGCTGGAAATGTAAATGGCTCCCTGATGTGCTGGGCTGATGACCAGGTTGCCTGTATGTGGCCTCTCTAGCATGGAGGGCTCAGGATGGTCATATTTCTCCCATGCCAGTTAGCTTCTACCAAAACAAGCATCACAGAAGAGCCAGGTAGAAGCTGCATGACCTGTTCTGAGCCTCAGAAGTCACACACATTGTCACTTCCACTGGATCTGTGAGTCACAAGTGAGTCACTAAGGCCAGCCCAGTTTCTAGGGAAGGGGACATAACCCTCAGTGGGAGAAATGTGAAATAATTTCTGAACAGGTTTAAACCCACTACCCTAGCTCTTCCACTTATTGGAGTAGCCTGTGGGGAAATTAGTCATTTGACTTTTTCTGTCTATGAAATAGCATCCTTGTGAAGATTAAATAAGGTGATGTATTCAAAACACTTAACTCGCAGTAAGCTCTCAAATGTTCTTTTATTATTGAGAGAATATATGGGGAAAACTCTTAAAACCAAGGAAACGATATCCAATAATTACATTACCCTGAGAACTGGGGAAAGAATATTACTCTTGTATATTACTCTTGTATTAAGAATTCCTTGTATCTCATGAGAGCATCATTTTAAAAGCATTAAATTCTAACAATATTTTTATACATACAGTCATTCCAAGTTCTAGTCAACTGATTCAAATGTGAACTTCTGGAACCCAATTCATTTGTTTAGAAATGAAAAATGGTCTCCATATATGTGCATGTATATCCATTTATTATGCTAAGAATATACAACCTTGCTATTCTGGCAGAGATAAAAGAAAAAAAAGTTTACCAGAAAAAATCTGTCATTGAATGATGTGACTTTGCATTACACAAAACACTGGAGAGAGATTGATCTTCATTTAACACAAAAGCAAAAACTTTGAAGTTTAGCAGAGCCCTTGCTCAAATATCATACTGATTCAGTTTCCTCTTGGCTTTGAGCCTGTGGAATCATCATCTGTCCTCTCTAGAAGCCCTTGCTCCATTTCTCTGGCTGTAATCTATTAATTCATCACCTTCTGGGAAGCCACTGAACAGGAGAAAAAGTTGACTGTGGAACCTGGAGAGATATGAGACCTCTCTACGCTGTTGCTAAAGGAGAGATCTTTGCTAGTGACCACCATCTTGTCTCTCTCTGTTAGAGCTTTTTCACCTTGGGCAGAGTAATGTCCACTCCACACTGCATCATCCAGCGTCCTTACTATCTTTCTCATTCTTATGCTGCTCCCTTGCAGTACATCCCTGCGTGACAGTCTCATTTTGGGAGATGTCCTGGGGCATGCACAAATGGGAGGGGAAAACCCAGCTCCAATAATAATGACCTGACATCAGTGGGGAAAGAAAGTAGTACAGTCCAGTCAATGTTGAATTTTAATGAGACATAAATGAATTGACCAACAACTAGACTCTATTCTCAGCTCTCCTGGAAACATTCCTGTCTTTGCTGTCTTCCCTGAATCCCCAAGTATTGTGTTGTCCCTTCCAGGCACACTGTTTTGTTTCTCTGGCCTAATATTCCTCTTGGTTGACTGAGAAGCCACTCAGTTATTTGAGGGGCAAAACACTCTTGCTTCCTGCCCCACTTCCTCAACAAAACATTCCCTTCCATAGGACATTTCTTTCATCAGATATAGTTTTATTGTCTGAGGGTATCCTTATGGATACACATATATACCTGGATTAAGGAATGCGGTATTGTTTCAGTGAGATAGTATGTTAACAGAACTGGTTTATCTGATAAATCCGAGACTCCCTGTTATTTGCAAAGTTGTTAGATTATGGACTCAGAAGAATTGAGACTCTGAATAATACTACGGGATAGGATTGGTAGGTCATAAAATTCTCTGGAGACTGTGGACGCTGACGACTGCAGAGAAAGGTTCTGCAAAGAGATAGGGGCTCTCGTGCACAATTTGAGATATTTTAAAATAATATCAGAGCAGGAACAGATCTTACAACTCATAGAAGGAAAGTGTCAGTATGTGCCTTTCAGCTAGCCAGTGTCTCCAGTTTCTTTACTTGTTTTTTTCACTGTGGTAAAAAAAAAAATATATATATATATATATAAAAAACATAAAATTTACCATCTTAACTTTTTTTTTTTTTTTTTTTTGCGGTACGCGGGCCTCTCACTGTTGTGGCCTCTCCCGTCGCGGAGCACAGGCTCCGGATGCGCAGGCTCAGTGGCCATGGCTCACGGGCCCAGCCGCTCCGCGGCATGTGGGATCTTCCCGGACCAGGGCACGAACCTGTGTCCCCTGCCTCGGCAGGCGGACTCTCAACCACTGCGCCACCAGAGAAGCCCCTCACTGTGGTTTTGATTTGCATTTCTCTAATGATTAGTGATGTTGAGCATCTTTTATATGCTTGTGGGTCATTTGTATATTATCTTTGTGAAAATGTCTCTTCAAGTCCTTTGCCTATTTTTTTAGAGTTATTTGTTGTTGTTGTTGTTGTTGAGTTCTAAGAGTTCTTTATATTAACTCCTTATTAGATATGTTATTTGCAAATATTTTCTCCCATTCTCTAGATTGCCTTTTTACTCTGTTGACTGTGCCCTTTGATGCACAGAAGTTTTAAAGTTTGATGCAGTCTCATTTGTCTATTTTTGCTTTTGTTGCTTATGCTTTTGGTATCACATCCAAGAAATTATTGTCAAATTCATTTTCATGAAGACTTTCCCCTGTATTTTCTTCTGGGAATTTTATAGTTTGGGGTATTGCATTTAGGTCGTTAATCCACTTTGAATTAATTTTTGTTTATGGTGTAAGATAAAAGTCCAGCTTCATTCTTTTGCATGTGGATATCCAGTTTTCCCAGCACCATTTGTTGAAGAGACTGTTTCTCACTGAGTGTTCTTGATATCTTTGTCGAAGATCATCTGACCACATGCTAATAAACCAGGGTTTATTCCTGCACTGCAGTTTGTGTTTTAGTTAACTGAGGTCTACCATGATTATGCAACTTCTTTGTATAGAGATTAAATAGATGCATGGCCTCTTGTATCAGTCTGCCCTGAGTATAAGTACTCCACCATTTACTAACTATGTGATGTTAGACAATTTACCTTTCTTTTTTAAAAATTTATTTATTTATGTATGGCTGCGTTGGGTCTTCGCTGCTGCACACGGGTTTTCCCTAGTTGCGGTGAGCGGGGGCTACTCTTCATTGTCGTGCTCAGGCTTCTCATTGCGGTGGCTCCTCTTGTTGCGGAGCACGGGCTCTAGGCGCGCAGGCTCAGTAGTTGTGGCACGAAGGCTCAGTAGAGTGGCTTGCGGGCTCTAGAGCGCAGGCTCAGTAGTTGTGGCGCACATGCTGAGTTGCTCCGTGGCATGTGAGATCTTCCCGGACCAGGGATCGAACTCGTGTCCCCTGCATTGGCAGGTGGATTCTCGACCACTGCGCCACCAGGGAAGTCCAACGATTTACCTTTCTGTGCCTTACTTCCTTATCTGTAAAATGGGGATAATGAATAGTACCTCCCTCAGGATGGGATTGTGAAAATTAAATAAAATAAGGCTTGTAAGAAAATGCCTGATACATAGAAAGTACTCAATAAATCTTAGCTATTACTATCTCCTAAATTTGCCTCCCTCATAATTTTTCTAGGACATATCCAACACAATTATAGCTCCCTAAGGATCTTCAGAGCATAGCAATTCCCTCAATTCTAGATACCAACACTATTCATGCCTACTGTGCACTTTCATTGATGCACCAACATTCGGGGGCTTATTGTTTGTTTTATCTTAATTCCATAAGACCAGTTTGCTTGCAGCCTTCCACCCATCCCACACTTTCCCTGAATATAGGAAATAAAGAAAGATCAATATTGGAAAAATATAAAAGAAGGTAAAGTTCTCTGTAGTTTCTCAAAGTTGGCGTTCAGTATGTATTGATCCATGCGCCTAAAATAGGTTTGAAAAGGATCAGAGACTTTTCCCCGTCTTCTGTGTCCACCGTGAAGTGACTGAGGTGAGGTCGCAGGTGGGAGGGGTAGAGAACCAAAGCTCTTCAGTTCAGCTTAGTTTGAAATTGACAGGCAGCTGCCACAAAATTCTACCTGGTTTTTAGAAAGCTGCATTGACCAATTCCTTACCTCACTGATAAGTGCAGCGTGAGTATGGCTAGAACAAACTTATGTTAAATAAAATGAGTGTACTAACCGTGCTAGCAGCAGAATAAGTCAGAGCAACCCGGAAAATTGCATACATCTAAGTAAAGGTGAGAGTTAATATTTGTTCCATCCCATGTGGTTTGGTGCAGCTGGGGTTAATCAGGTCTCTGTACTTTCAGTTCTTTTCAGATGAATTCTTGCTGTTATAACCAATGTTCTTTCCATTATCTTCTGATCGCTTTCCCTTTCCATATTAAAAGATCTCTGAAAAACCAGAGTTATAAATTTTGTTTAGAAAAATTTTTCTTGTCCCAATATTAATGTAAGTTAACCAGCTATGCCTTTGATATCAATGTCAACTAATCTCAATATTAGAAAACTCAGTTTTAATTAACTTGATAACTATGTTTAGTTCACATTATTTCATCCCAGAAGTCAAAAGTGTCAAAAGTGGATATTAGAAAAGTGGATGTTAAGAAAAGCTTTTTCTTAATGTTTACTTAATACAGTACATATCAGTATGTGATTTTCAAATATATTAGAAGGTTAATACTTTTTTAAAACCTTGGAATGTAATGATTGCATTGTCAGAGGAGACTTTCTTGGAAGCTTTAAAAGACTCTAAATATAATTGAGTATTGTTGTTGAAATGGGTAAAACTTCCAGAATTATTCTAGAGACTAGCAAGATACAATGTTTTCTTCACCTTTCAGAAGTTTTTCTTATAGATATAAAGAACGTGTATTCTATGGTATTGAATCAAGACATACAGACTTAATTATAGGCTTCTATTGTTTCTCTGGTTGAAGTCAAAAGTAGGAGGATCACGTGTTATTTCAAATCAAATCTCTGTGTGTGTGTGTGTGAAATCATAACTTACTTTTGGATTCCCCCCTCCTCACATTTGCTCAGTCTAATTTTTGGACATATAACCAGCAAAATGCATGGCAGTCACATGGAAGAGACTCATTAAATATTTAAATAAATGAATTGTTTTCTTTCCATTTGTTTTCTAAAAAAAAAATGGTTTCCTACTCTGTTTTTTCATTTAAGATTAGAGTTAGATGGGATCTAGTAAAGATGTCCTACAGTCATTGATCCAGGGTTGTCAATTTTCCAGTTTATTCATATGTGTAATAAGGACACTGTTTCGGTGCTATTTGGTTCTCAGTAATTCCTGTTTCTACATTATGACAAGGATCCCATAGTGAGAGCTATACTTGGCAGACACAAATCAGAGTTTCTTCCAAGGTGCGTAGAGGGCAACTCACCCACAACTGAGGCTGAGCCACTGTGCTTAATGCTATGAGAAAAAAAGAAGGATGTGCTGTAGAGGAAGATTTTTCCAGAGAGAAAGAAAAAGAAAGAAGTCTCTCCCCTCCTAGAGGAAGATAGAAGTTGGATGAACAACTCTTGGGGTGGGCACTGCTGAAGAGGCACAATGGACTTTGCAGTTATACTTCAGTGGACACTGGTCCAGGGATTACTTCAGACTATCCACCAGATAGTAAAGACCAATAGAAAATCATATAAATGCCAAGTGCCCGCATTGCCAAGAGTACTTTCCCCTACAGACGCTATCTTGAATAGGAAAACAAAGAGGGAGGAACATCCCCAATAGGGAACTAACCTTTGAATTGACAAAATATGTACCTGAACACAACTGCTTAATCTAGAAGTGATGTTAACGGGCAAGTTAGAGAGTCTCTTGTTCTGCCACAGAATTGTACACAATTTTTAAAAATTAAATTAAAACATTATCTCTTGTTCCTTCACTTACTTCCCACACCAGTTATAGGAAGTAAAGATGCTTTATTTCTTGGCATATATGATTATAATACAACTAAAATTTGACCCTGAACCCCACACACACATACATACATAATTACTTTTTATTAAAATTCATACGGCTTTCTGTCCTAGAATGTTTTTCAAACTTTCCTTTTTAAAAAAAATTTATTTGGCCACGCCGTGGGGCTCGTGGGCTCTTACTTCCCAACCAGGGATTAAACCTGGGCCCTCTGCGGTGAGACCACAGTGTCCTAACCACTGGACCACCAGGGAATTCCCAAACTTTCCATCCTTTCATTTTCCTTTATTTATTTCTTTCTTTAATTGAAGTACAGTTGATTTACAATGTTGTGTTAATTTCTGCTTTACAGCAAAGTGACTAACTTATACACATATATACATTATTTTTTATATTCTTTTCCATTGTTTTGTCCCAGGATAGCGAATATAGTTCCCTGTGCTATACAGTAGGACCTTGTTGTTTATCCATTCTCTATATAATAGTTTGCATCTACTAACCCCAAACTCTCAATCCATCCCTCTCCTATTCCCCTCCCCCTTGGTAACCACAAGTCTGTTCTCTATGTCTGTAAGTCTGTTTCTGTTTTGTAGATAAGTTCATTTGTGCCATATTTAAATTCCACATGTAAGTGATGTCATATGGTATTTGGCTTTCTTTTTCTGACTTACTTCACTTAGTATGATAATCTCTAGTTGCATCCATGTTGCTGCAAATGGCATTAGTTCATTCATTTTTGTGGCTGAGTAGTATTCCACTGTATATATGTACCTCATCTTCTCTATCCATTCATCTGTCGATAGACATTTAGGTTGTTTCCGTGTCGTGGCTGTTGTGAATAGTGCTGCTATGAACAGTGGGATGCAGGTATCTTTTCGAATTACAGTTTTGTCTGGATATATGCCCAGGAATTGGGATTGGTGGATGATATGGTAATTCTATTTTTAGCTTTCTGAAGAACCTCCATACTGTTTTCCACAGAGGCTGCACCAACTTACATTCCCACCAACAGTGTAGGAGGGTTTGCTTTTCTCCACACCCTCTCCAGCATTTGTTACTTGTAGACTTTTTAATGATGCCCATTCTGACCGGTGTGAAGTGGTGCCTCATTGTATAAATTTTCCTTCCTTTTTTTCTTTTTTTAAATTTTTTTCTGGCCATGCTGTGCAACATGTGGGATTATAGTTCCCTGACCAGGGATTGAACCCACGCCACCTGCAGTGGAAGCTCGGCGTCTTAACCACTGGGCCGCCAGGGAAGTCCCAAACTTTCTTTTCTTTTAAAGGTCCTTCTTTTCATAAGTAGAATTTCTCCAGGGTTTTGCGTTCCAGGTGTGATCTAGACTGGATTTTTTTTCTCCCAAGTCCCTAAAGATCGTATAATCATATTCACTCATATCTATCTCACTAATAGACATAAAAACAAAATCAGGCACAGGTCTGCATAGTTGCTTGTCCTCCCTGCAAATCTTGAAATCTAGAGTATTTGAGGAAGTGAGAGCTCTGAGTAAGTCATGTCTAATATCTCATCCAAAGGGAGCTTTGGGGGGTGGTTGGTTCCACAAACTCTTTTAGTCGCAATGTATACCCTTCTCAGTATGTCCTGTCCACCCCTCCTCCATCTTTAATATACACTGGGAGCCAGTTTTTCAAACACATGCTTTCTTCAGATGTGGTACTATTACTGTCCACATCAAAAACCTCTATTCCTACATAAAAGGAGGTCAGATGGGGGCTTCCCTGGTGGCGCAGTGGTTGAGAGTCCGCCTGCCGATGCAGGGGACACGGGTTCATGCCTCGGTCCGGGAGGATGCCGCGGAGCGGCTGGGCCTGTGAGCCATGGCCGCTGAGCCTGCGCGTCCGGAGCCTGTGCTCCACAACGGTGAGAGGCCCGCATACCGCAAAAAAAAAAAAAAAAAAAAAAAAAGAGAAAACCCTTGAGTTGCACAAAAGAGGAGAGAGCGGGCAGCTCATGGTGGCTCCTCGGGCCTCTTCCTTATGAAGAGAGATCTCTGGGCTACAGATGAAACCCTGCCTTCTTCTGATGGCCCTATTTCTCTGAAAACCCTCTGTAATAGGATTGAAACACAGAAAGGATAGTTTCTCCCCTTCGTGGGGAAAGAAGGAACATTGTTGTCGTTCCCCCCATATATTTCTCCATTCTTTTATGCACGCAACAGACATTTGTGTGTATCAATTAAGTACGAGGCACTGTGCTAGATGCTAGGGATACAGAGAGACAAGAAACTTAGTCTAGTGAGAGAGACAAATGAGAGAATCAAAATGGCAGTCCGTCTATAAGAGCTCTAACAGGAAGTTTACTCAGGGGGACGAGGGGAGCAGTGATAGGGTGACCAACTATCCCAGTGTACCTGCTACTGTCCCCATATTGGCAATGAAAGTCCTACATCCTAAGAAACCACTCAGTCCTGCATGAACTGGGACAACTGGTCAAGCTCCTGGCCATGGAATAGGCCCCCTAATGTAGCCTGAGGTAGAGCTGGGATCATAGTCATGTTAGAATTGATGTCCGGCATAAACTTAATGAAATACTTGATGGATGAAGACATCGGGAACATTTGTGAAGTGAATGAATTTAGCACGTGGGAACTAGATGACATTGAATGCTTAGGAAAATCCCAGCAATGTGCCCACAGTTCATGTGGAACTATCCCCAGCCTGTTCATTAACCACAGAGGTTATTTTTTAAGCTGAATCTGAGTAATTGATAGCAAAATCCAAGTTTCCTAATTTCTTTTTCCCAGTTGCTGGTGCTCTGAACTCCTTAAATTCAAACCCACTGTTTGTTTATCCTTGTTCCTCTCTCTGAGCCCCTCCTCCAGTTTTTGCTCCCATAAAAAGCAGTGTTCACATCTCATTTCTCAGCAAAATTATGAGATGTGTTGAGTGAATTCACATTAATAATATTTTAGCTAGCAACACTTCGAAGAGTCTACAGACCATTTACCAAGGAAACTAAATTATTTTGAATACTTGTGTCACAATAAATGAACCAAGGCTTTTCTGATGTAGTAGCCTAATGTTTTATTGTGGGTATAAACACAACTCCCCAGTCTCCAAAATTCAGCAATCCTTATTAGGTTCTTTCTTCATTAGTGAGAGTAAAGAATGTCTTCTTATTGATTTTTCCATAACTTTTTAGTGGTGGAATAGGACATCTCTTTCCTAAAATAATTTAAACTAATATGAAACTCTTTTCTAATATAAAAGTGTTTTTAGAATACCTTAGAATTATTGCAAACGATAAGCAGAATTTATTAAGGTTATGAATCAAAGAGAAATTTTGTGTGTTCTCGTTGTCATAAAACTTTTTTTTTAGAGATTAATCTTTTCCCCGTATCTTGGCTTAGCGATGAGTTTGGGGTTTTTTCTCTCCTAATAGGTTCTCTTTGGTTCCAAGGTTTTCCCAGCTGCTGAGAGTCACAAATTCTGCCTGAATAGCAGGGTGACCTTTTCAGAGAGGAGCCAGTGTTTGTAAGCTGAAGTATACAAAGGAAGAAAACCAAGTTTACGGGCTCTGTGCTAGAGGAAGAAAACTCATCAAAGCAGCCCTCCACCACCCTCACTCCCATCCCCACCCGAGTCTTCCAGCTCCTTCATCTCCATCCTCCCCGACCTTACTGGACCAGTAGAACTGACAGCTACAGGGATGTGTTTGTCCATTCAGGCTCTTTGATGTCTTTAAAATTCTCCCTCAGCGTCCACTTGACTTTTTCAGGGAAGGAAGCAGCATCTGGCACCTCCGCTCTGTGGAACGTGGCTGACTGCTCCTGGGAAGGAGAATCAAGAAGCAGCCAACCTGGGTTAGGAGGGCAGGTGACCTGGGTTATGCCCACCCACTGCCAGTCACGTAGATTACATTTGGTCTGGATATGACCAGATGTCCTCGATTCCCCAGGCCTGAATACATTTAACCTTGCTTCTCCAAACTGCTTTGCATTCCTTACCCACCCCTGCATCCCCTCCATTCTCGGTTCTTAAAAAAAAAAAAAAAAAAGAAAAAGAAATCACAGACACTGCAGTTATCACACATCTTCTGACTGTTCATCACAGCTTTGCATACTCCTTTCAAATCGTCTCTTCCTTTCGTCCCCTTTTTACCTCCCAATTTTGCTTTTTGGCAACCAACCAAAGATTTCTCTGTGTGACTTAAAAGAAATATTACAAGACAAACCCTCTCCTGGTAAAAGAGCTGCGGGATGATTTGCATATATAATCTCCTCCTGTGCCTCCTGCTAGCACGGGCCTTTTCGTCTCCAATCCCCATGGTGTAACAAAAGAATAAATTATGGTACTACTGATAGAACATTACACTGACAATCTTCTGAGGCACTGGAAGTTTTCATGGAAACCAAAGAAAATTCAACATCAGACATTTTCTTATAAATGTATTTCTTTTTCCTGTCTGCCCTCTCGCATATTATCAATTTTCTTGCCTTCTTATTCACTTTCCTGTCTGCCAAATAACAAATCTAAAGTGGCCTTTGAGCCAGTCTCTCATCAATGGAACTGTACCTGCTGATAGAGAATTAAGGTATTGGCAAGTCGGTTACAAGGTGTTTAGGCTTGTAATTTAAAGATTTAGTTAAATTAATAAACGATAGCAATTTCAAGGACGGAATGGATTCCCTTATCTAATGTTTTGCCGCCTTCCTATTTCTTTGGGAAGATGGGAAAAGTGAAAATAAAAGTGCTTATATAGTGCCATCTAGTGGCACAGACGTTTAAGAGCTCTGTTTCAATCTAGGGATTGTTTAAATGAACCTGGAAAACAACTGCTACTCTTAGGGTCTGGTTTGGAATCTCCAGGCTTAATTCTATTTTTGTTGTACCTCCTATGAGGATATCCAATCCTGGGGGCCCTTTTTGGTGTCACTGAGAATTTTAAGTTTTAATCTGCTTTGTGGAGAGCCAAAAGACATAACTGAAAATCCAGAGTAATTGATGCTGCAATTTTGCTATTTTAACTTCCGGCTTTCTTGCCACTCCTCTTCTGTCTCCCTAAAATAAAACACTGATTCTGCTCAGAAGAGAAAGATGTTAATAATCTGAGAAAACTGCAGTAATCATGCCACTTAAAATACAAAGGCGCTCTCCTCTTCCAACTCTTCTCACTGAAATCTACTGTTTTAAATGTTAAATATATGAATATGTACAAAGTTCCATCCGTTATATTTATTAAAGAGATATACTTCTATGTGGACAACACCAGAGTTTTAGAAGTTGGCCCCATGCTAGCAAAGTTCAAAGTCAATAAACAGCTGCCCCCCACACACATAGAGAAAGAAAGCAACAATGAGAAAAATGATAGTCAAATCAGAAACTGTGGTCTAATCTATTTGTTATTTCCCAGGATCAGCGCGCCCTTTCAAAGACTGATCTCTCACTTGGAACTGAGGCTGGCTTGGCTTTGTGAGATACTTCCAGGACCAGGAATCCATCTCGATCTGTAGGTATAAGCTGCTGTTTCGCAAGTACTTCTGCCTTTCATAGCCGGGTTCTTCTCTGGTAGCAGCACTGAGAAGCGGATCCAATCTGCATGTGTCAGTCATTACCTGCTTCCTGACTGGTGACAGAGGTGAGTCCTTAACCATGCTTATTACCTCAGAGACCTCGAATGCATTTCTCAGGACCTCTTCCAGTTGTGCGTTCTTTCATTCTGTCATGATCTTGTGGATAAACTGATAGACACGAAAGTGAATTGAAATATAAAACATGCTGGGCAAGTCTGAAATGCTTCAAATAATAGGAGCTGCTTGAATAGATGACTCTCAGACCTCATAGAGTGTCTGCTGAGATACGTATCTGTGGAGTCAGAGGGTGAAATCCCAAATTTCCCAATACAACCCCATCATCTGGAAATGTGTCCGTAAATAAATTTGGTCTTCCTCTCGTGGTTCCCTGGTGCTTACAAAAGGATTTCTTTGGTCTTAATCTTTTCTTCTTAAGATATTCATAACTGTGAAAATGAATATGATGAAAATGAACGTTTCAGGAGAGCGGATTTTGGGGCCCAGTACTATCCTTTTACTGTGTTAATTACAATGAGTAACTGAATGAGGTACACCTGTCTAAAGCAGTTTCAATTAAAAAGGGCTCAAAACCTCTGTTCTTAATTTCGGCTAAACTATAGAATTTTCCTTTTCAGAAACAGGGTAGTGGTCTCTTGATCTCTGTGGTTTTCGAATCCCCCTACTCCCCCAATTCAAAGCCTCCCGGTTGGCTGATGGCATTAGCAGCAATGTCATAATTGGTAGTTAGAATTGACATGCGGTGAAACAGGCCGGTGAATGATATTGATGATTGTTGTATTATTCTCTATCCTTTCTTAATGCTTGAAAATGGTTACAACTTTGGCTTAAATTCTTCGTTATGAAAATAAAAATAATGTCAACAATCTTCATGAAAAATATAAAAGAATTGACATGCGGTGAAGTTGAAGTAGTTGTTTTTAAGATCTTTAAATTCAATACCAGTTTGGTCTTTTTTTTTTTGCGGTACGCGGGCCTCTCACTGCCGCGGCCTCTCCCGCTGCGGAGCACAGGCTCCGGACGCGCAGGCTCAGTGGCCATGGCTCACGGGCCCAGCCGCTCCGCGGCATGTGGGATCTTCCCGGACCGGGGCACGAACCCGTGTCCCCTGCATCAGCAGGTGGACTCTCAACCACTGCGCCACCAGGGAAGCCCTCTGGTGTTCTTTGAAAGGGCCACCCTTCCACAGCAGGAATTTTAGTGGAAGGATGCCAAGCCATGCTCACTTTTTGTCTCACTTCCAACCCTCTCCAGTGGTGCCAAGTTTATTATGGGTTAGGAACTGAGCAGGGTCAAGCGGTTCATTTCTCAAATGTAATCATTTAATATTTATATAATTTTATGAGGGCAGTTCAATTATTTCATAATTACATAACCGGAACATGGCACGATGCAAGGTTGTGATGAATGTGCTGTATTGCAACCCTAAATATGCCTCGCCATCCCCCAGCCCCCCACCCCTGCTTCAAAATTCTTAATCAAATCACATACAGAGATTCAATTAAAGTAATACATAGCCTGTGCTGGCATCTCTTTCTCTTCTCTCTGGGTGGGCATTAACTCAGAGTTTTCCTGGGCATACGGTACGAAAAGCCTGCCTTCTATGTCATTCTGTTTTCTCTTAGTGCTTGAACTTTCTGGTAACCTATTAGACACTATTTTATGCTGCTCTTAAGAGTAGAATCATGAGACTCAATAGTTAAGACCCTCCTCTCACAATCTCTCTCTTTCTGCTCCACCCTTGTCAATGACGTGTGAATAGAGGAGGCATAGATGCTGGGCCGTGGGCTTTGTGCCCTCACTACGAAATAACTTTTTCAGATCCCACTCCTGATGGAAAGCTGTTTGCAACACAGTACTGGGACACTGGTCAGTTTCTGGTATATGATTTTATTAATGAACAAAATAGCACCTAAAACAAATTCTTGCCTGCAGCAGTAGAAGACATCTACTGAAGAGAGTGGACTGACAGGTTGCTGACTTTAACCGGGAACTAGGGCCATTTTTATCACAATGAACTCAGGACTGGCAGCAACTATAAGGCTGTTTCATTTTCATAAAACTGGAAACAGTGTAATAATGGTTAATTATTTTTTAAAGCATGTCTGTGATTCCAAAAAATATTTCTAAATTATCTAGGTTTCTTATTAAAATTTCCTGGATTTTATGGACATAATTAGGAAGCAAAAGAACATTTCATCTTATGAGACAACTTCCTACTCCGAGAACTTGAAGGTACCAATGACCCCTGTGTAAGAGTTCTCATCCTCAGAGGGAATTTTATGCTTCAGGTACTAAAAGAAGGTGATGGATAGGGATGAACATAAAGAGATATTTGTATCTTCGTGGTCTAGAATCCAGTGTCTGTGGTTATATCTTCTTAAAGAGACAGTTTAACTTGTATATTCAAAAAAGGGACAGGGTGATTCCTGTGTGTTAGGGACACAGGAGTGAGAGGTTGGTGTGTGGGCAGGAACTTGGAAGGACAGATATTATGTGTTCCACAGGAAAAGCCATCCAAGCCTGCTTGGACATCAAGTTCTGCAACAAGAGACCTCAGTGAGAGGCAGTAGAAGTGCTTCTGACAACCTGGGCACTAGGACTCGGGCACCAGGAGTCTACTTGAGGTGCGTGCACCGAATGTATGTAGTAGAGAGGCACTAGGCTGCCCGCAGACAGATTGTCTTTCTATGAACAGGAGTTATCTGCATTGCTATCACCTATGTACAAATAATAGAGTTGTAAAATAGCTCACAGACAATGAAAGGCCCAGTAACCCAATATTATGAGCCAGTTCACCTAGTTTTTCCATTGAAGTCAGCCAGGTCTTTTGGGTACATTTCAAAGTCTTTCACAATTTTCCACAATGTTGGCAATCATGGAAATAAGAGATTGCTTTCAGATGCTCCCCCAAATCCTATTCATCCCTACATTCCTGTACAAATCACTCAGTTTAGAAGTTTACTCTGATCCTCTCAACTGATTGTGATCTCTTGCTTATAGCCCCACAATTCCCTTGTCTCTCTTCTATGGCAGTATTTCATTTTACCACCAATAAATGAAGAAATTGAACATTTAAAGTGCGGGGTCTACAATTATTTAAATGAACAGAAGTCCTTCCTGGTCATGCTTATGAGAAGACTTGGCTGTGATTTTCTCCAGTGAAATAAGAAGTTTAGAAAAGTATTCCCATGAAAAGTGTGAATAGAAAATTTTTTTTAAGATTTAAAACAAAAAAAGATTTTTAAGGATGCCTTTTATTTTTTGAGGTACAGGTTAGATCGTGAACATCAGCTCATATTTTATGGATTGGTATTACAATGAAATCTTTTTTGTCATTGAGTATGTGAGTAAATCGAGGGACTTTAAAATACTGCCTTCAAAACTAGAAATAATTGCACTGGGACCCAGAAACAGTTGGCATCCTTGCATAAAAGACTCTTGGTACCCATTATTTATGCACTAAATGGGTCTAGAATCCCAGATTAAACTATCCACAGTTTTGATTCAGTTAGCTTTTGATTCAGTGCCTATGTCTTTAATGACAAAGTTTTTCCAGAAAAAGTTTTACCTAGCTGAGATTCCCCTCAAGGGAGGATGTGAGTCACACAGTACTTACATTGGTAATAAAACCATAACGGCGTGTCTGCTCCCTGGGGATTTTAGTTTGTAGCAACAATAAGCTGCAAGTAATGGGTCTTAGGTTAAATGGTTGGATATACAGTTTAAATCAGAATTAAGATGTCTTGTCTTGAAAAAGGTGAGGTAAATGTCAGAGGCGAAATAAATGATCCCTCCCCCACCAAGATAGCCTGGTTTTATCTCCCGCAACAGATATCTTCATATGAATCTATTCACTTTAATTAGTTCTTTCAATTAATTTTG